>NW_016158717.1:5841-42041 GCF_001687245.7 Rhagoletis zephyria
ATCTTCATCTTCATCTTCATCTTCATCTTCATCTTCATCTTCATCTTCATCTTCATCTTCATCTTCATCTTCATCTTCATCTTCATCTTCATCTTCACCTTCATCTTCATCTTCATATCCACATCACTACAAAAACTGCAATCAATGTCAGAGCCGTTGGCGATTTCCCCAAAGCATTGCCAAATATCCTGGTCTCGCTCTTCAATAGAAGCTTTCACTAGAATTCGGCCTTTTTCATATGATTCAGCAGGTTTCTCCATGCTAACTAATTTATATTTTCGAATTATTTAGTTCCCCATATACCCAGTTTTTAGATTTATTGATGTCAGAAAAGAAAACGAGTTTTGAAACAAGTGTCACAAAATATTGCAACAATGAAGTCTTACCGGGCGATTCGGTAAGCGAAACGATATTTAACCATGCATATTAGCTCGATTTTCACATTTTAAAATAATCGAAAAATCCGGGTTGCAGACGGAGAAGTTATCTTTTAATACAGGATTATATAATAACTTGGATTTCAGAGGAGAAATTTTTTATTCCTAATTACGTATTGAGTAGTTCAGCTCGAAAAATCAGATAATCTAGCTAAACAAAAAAAGACCTAATATAAAAATATTGTAAAATTTATTAAGGGAAGCAGTTACCGGATATCCGATCGGATATCCGAATCCGGCTCTTATTTTTTACAGGATTTCCGGATTTCGGTTATCCTGCAAAATCTCTATCCGGCACATCCCTGGTTAAAATATTAACAGAGTTGCCGCCTGTTAAAATTTTTTGTTTAATTAGTTAAATGAATTGCTGCAATGTGGGTATCAATGGAAATGGATTTGAAAAGACTTTATCCTTAAGCAACCTCCCAGGGTTGCCACCCGTTTCAAAAATCAAATTCAACTTTAATTTAGGGAATTAGATAATTCAAATATGTGTCACAGTATAGGTAAGAAAATGTAATAAAACTATATGTTTATAATAATAATAGTAATATAAAAGTCTCATTTATTGTTAAAAGAATGTAGAAAGTATATATTAGCTTGGAATAAATTAGCGTCCTCAGTTACTGAAGTATCGGAGTTTTCGTATTTTCAACGTATTGCTTTTCCATACCAAGGCTATTAAGTGCTCCGAGTTTGGTACAAATTGATAAATCCGAGATATATATTTATAGTATTATAATTTAATGCTTAGAGGTTATCCCAAGAATCGATTTTGAGTGAATTAACTTCAGTAGTTACTGATTTATCGCAGTTTTCATGTTTCTGTAAATTACAGTTACATGGGAAGTGGGCGTGGTTATCGCCCGATTTCAAGGATTTTTACCAGATATGGTAGATATAGCCTAAGCAAGGCTCATACCGAGTTTGGTACGGATTGGTGAAGCGGATAATGAGATACAGCATTTCATCATACTTAAGTTCCAAAATTTTACTTCACATACCAATTTTCAACAATTTGGATACAATATTTAGTGAAATATCGTAGATTTATCTAAATTTATATTTACCTTAATTTAAACGCTTGTAAACCCAATACTATTTCTTTAATCATCACTTGTATAACAGCAATGTAAACGGAAACAAGTCTTTATTCCGAAATAAATAACATAGTTCCGTGCGCCTCACATTCCCGCAGATTTCTAGAAACAGGACCGAAAGGTCCTAGAAAACATGACTTTTTCTTATATCTCAAAAACTATTTTTTTTTATTAAATGGATTCATATTCTGGTTCTTCTTCTTCTTCTTTATTTGCGCTGTAATCGCCAAGCAATTTTGACCGAGTCCAACGAAGCACGCCAGTTATTTCTTTTCTGTGCTAATTGACGCCAATTGGAAATTCCAAGTGAAGCAAAGTCCACCTGGTCATTCCAATGCAGATGAGGCCTTCCTCTTCCTCTGTTACCAGTATCCCGGCCCGCGTTGAATATTTTCATAGCAGGAGCGTTTCTGTCCATTCGAACGACATGGCCAAGCCAGCGGAGCCGCTGAATTTTATTTCGCTGCACTATGTCTATATCGTTGTGAAGCTCATACAGCTCATCGTTAAATCGTCTGCGATATTCGCCATCACCAACGCGTAAAGGTCCGTAAATCTTTCGCAGAATCTTTCTCTCGAAAACTCCAAGAGCCGCCTCATCAGATGCTTTCATTGTCCATGCTTCCGCGCCATACACCAGCACAGGCATGATGAGTGACTTATAGAGTGTGATCTTTGTACGACGAGAGAGGACTTTACTTCTCAATTGCCTACTCAGCCCAAAGTAGCACTTGTTGGCAAGAGTGATTCTCCATTGGACTGACATTATTATTGGTGTTATTGCTGGTTCCCAAATAAACGAAGCCGTCTACTTTTTAAAACTTGTAACTGTCAACAGTGACGTGGGTGCCAAGACGCGTATGCTCCGACTGTTTGTGTGATAACAGGAGATACTTCGTTTTGTCCTCGTTCACCACCAGACCCATTTGCTTCTCTATCCAATCCCGAGAAGACAGAACAGACGTAGCCCTTTACCGATAATATCGATGTCGTCGCCAGCTGGCATATTCTGGTTCAGCGGCTTCAAACTCATCTAGAAAGTTTAATTTTAGTGTTAAAATAGATCTAAAGTAGTGTTACTATATACTAGTTGCGTTTTTAGATTTTTGTTCAATATATTTTCTAAGTAAAGAGATATCATTTATCTGCCATTTTCTGCGGACAATCTCTTAACACTCCACTAGCCAAATTTCTAAGCTTTCAATTGAACAAAGAACAATAACGCGATCTCTCTCGGGGATACAACAAATTCCTTAATATTCAACATAAATTCAAAAATATACTCGTTGAAAACCGCTTTTTTTGTTACATTTAAATAGAGCTTTTACTTAATAAAATGGTTAGATAAATGTAACAATTATATGTGTTATTACCTTCTGTATCCGGAGCCATCACTACTTTTGAAGAATACAATGCAGAATTCAAAACCGTCACGACCTTTCTAGAGAGCAAAAAGTATTTATAAGCAGCGTTAGGATATTCTGTTTCCGGTTTCCGGCAAGTTAGAAAAATGAGGGGGACTGGGAGATGTTATTTGGAATGTTATCAATCAAATGTGACTAATTTTTTAAGTTTAAGTTTAAGTTTTGTCAAATTGGTGTATACCTGCCTAAATCGTGCAAATACCTCTATGTGGGACGGTAGGAAAGCACCTGTGCACAGGGTAGTATAACTTTGTTCGCATAACGGTTGTTTGTAAAAGTCTAAAGAATCGAGATAGATGAAGTCGATTAAGCAATCTCTGCCTGTCCGTCCGTCCGTCTGTCCATGTACACGAGAGCAAATTGAGATATCTGAACCAAATTTGGTACATAGGTTGCCCTTTATCCAAGGTAGGTTACTATTGAAAATGGGTGAAATCGCACTGTAACCACGCCCCCTTCTCATATAACGGTATTTTCGAAAAATGCAAAAACTATGCTATTTCAGTTAATTAGTATGTGAAGTAAAATTTTGGTTCAAAATAATATTAGTATGAAACTTGTGGAAAGGGGGCGTGACCCCGCCCACCTATGATGAAATGCTTTATCTTAGTAGCAGCTTCTTCAATCCTTACCAAACTCGGTACGAGCCTTGAAATCGGGCAATAGCCACGCCCACCTCCTATATAACAGTAATTTACAGAAACACGAAAACTCAGGTAATAATGTACCTTTGTACTATTTAGCATGTCATTGGTCGGTAACAAGAGCAACTTAAATTTAAATCTATTAAATACATTCTAGCGTGTCTCAGTCCTTTGCCCACAAAAGCCGCTATAACTTTTTTTTTCTATTCGAAACAGTAAGAGTGGCACCTTTCTGAAACCTTTATTAAATGAGCAATTTTGTTATGTAACGTAAAGTTATAGCTCAGTACATTTTTTTTCACCCGAGATAGTCAAAGTTGGGGAAGAAAATATTAAAAAGTTAAAAATCCCAAAATAGTCCTAATTTTATGATGGTTCCTTAATATATTTTAACTACATTGCATTTGAGTATGGAGAAGCAACTATCTGGAAGTATTTTACATAAAAAATTTACTAAGTATAGCCTGGTTTGTAGATGCAGTTAAAGAAAATACATGAAAAGGCCAATTTTTTTTAAATTAAAAAAATTTAAATATTTCAAAAACGGTGACACTTTTACCTGAAATTTTTTTGTTTATCAAAGACCTCACCCCCCCACCTACCTTCCCCTAAAGTTTGCCACGTTACTTCTGAGACACCCTGTATACAATTCGGCTTCGCCCGAACTTATATTTCTTTACTTGCTTTATAAGTGACGTGATAAAGACGTACGAGTTTTACATCCGACACCATGAAAACACCCATATGCGAATTGCATCCATCTTTTTCTCTAAAGGACATTGTTTTCTTTTCGTGAAGATGCAGGTGCAAAGATTTATTTTTATTCTAGGCTGTTATAGTGCTAAACTATATATTTACTGATGTAAAAAAATACGTTAACATATACATATATGTTTATGGATGTTTGGCCGTTTATGTTGTTTACATTGCTTCATGTTTTAATAAAACGGATAATTTTTTCTTAGGTGACGCTTAGAAAAATGCGGTTTCTAATGAACTTACGAGAACTATTTCAAAATAAGGGTGCAACGAAAACATTACGGTAAGTGTTAAGGGGGTAAAATATTATACGAAAATTTGCTAGCTTAATTGTATTATAGGTCTCTAAAGTTACATAAGTTTACAAGTAAGATGATTAATTTGTGACCAAAAAGTAAAAATATTAATCGACTGAAAACAAAGTGTCTGATAAGGTGGAGCGAAATCATTTTGACTACGTATATTCACTTGAGTTTCGACATGTTATAAAAACGCGAGTGCATACGCTTCCAAATAAAAATACTAAAACTTTACTTGCTAGGCGGTTAACTGAATTTCATCAGATTGCTGCTACTAATCCGCGCACTAATGTACGGTTAGAAAACATGATCATGTATCGCAATGATTTCGAAATAAATATGTACATACTTTCATGCATATACATATGTAAATACATACATATGTACACACATACATATGTGCATATGAGCTAGTACAAGTATCAAATCCAGACCAGTTTATTGGTTTGTAACAATTTGTGTATTTGCAGCTCGTTGCGTTTTTTGATTTATTTTGTATTATTTTATAAATTTAAAAGCAATCGCTCTTTCGCCTCACGAACGAGCGAGCGGCCTTAACTTGGTGTTTACATAGGACAATTTTGCGAAGACAAAGGCAATACATGCACTGCAATACATCATTGTCTTCGTCACTTCGAAAAATCGAAGACGGTGAATTGGACAGTAAATTGGACAATTCGGTCACGTCTTGGTTAATTTGAGAAAAAGAGGCAAAACAAAATCGTAAAAAATTACAGAATTATGAAAAAGTGTTTTGTGCTTGGATATTTTAGTAAATAATATTAAATTCATGCCAAACGCAAAATATATTGTCTTTTTATTTGTCTGGACGCCTACTATACACAATTTGACGACTAATACATATTCTCAATTGTCTTGCCTCGAATTGTCTTATGTAAACGCAGCGTAACCCAGAGAAGCAATTGGAGTAAATGATTGCGCTGTTATGACGTTTTAAAAATTAGCCCAAACGCGTTTGAGGCTGCGTACGCGACGGCCACACAAAATTATTGAAAAGCAATTCTTGTGCAAAAGTGAAGTTGTTGGCACAAATGACTACTAGTCTGCAATTATACTATACACTAGGGCTAAGTATCAGCTTGGTTGTTGTGACTGCAGTTGAAACTACTAACGTCCACCTTTACGCGTCGATCCCAACAAATGGGAGCTTCTGGCAGTCTCCTCTTGGCAGGGGCCTGAACGTGCAGGGATCCCTGGACCAAATATCTACATTAATTGGACCAACGCCACTAGGAAGTAGCTTCACTCGCACAATCTCAACGGCGTACGGAAACTCGCTACCCACTGGCGGCGTGGGTGAAGGTTACAGTGGAAATGAAGTCGTTGGGCCAACACCGACAACGCACGTTACGGAATCTTTTCAGATCGTAAATGAGTGGAAATATTTAGATTTCGAATACCCAACATACGCACTACGTCAGCAAGCCATTTCAAATCGGTGAGTGTCGCATACAGATTATTACGTACGTTAGGGTGTTCGATATTGCTTTTTTTCTTAAATCAGTTTCAGAGTTATTCGAAAAATTACAAATATGTTAAAAACCGGGTTCCCCATTTGCATATGGAGAAAAAACCGGATAAACCGGTTTTATCTTTCTATATATATAAAACGCGAAGGCATTTTTTGTCCAGCATAAAAGAACTGTTCGATTTTCAAAAATAGGGTGTCAAATTAAAGCGATTGGCCTGTAGATGTGCAAACTAGTTTTATCTTTTCGAAAAGATTTGCCACCTGTTGTACAATTAAAATCAAAATTTTCAATAACCAATACCATCAAATCCGTACCGTTCGTTCAATTTTCAAAAGTGAGGTGTCAACTTAAAGGACTCGGGCTGTAGATGTGCAATAAGGATTTATTTTTTTGAAAAGAGTTGCAACCTTTTAAAAACTTATCTATATTCAAATTATTTAAAAAAATTGATCAATTATTCAAAATGGGTATTAATCGAAATGGTTTTGAAAAACTTTGTTTTTTGACTAACCTATTGGAGGGTTGCCATCTGTTTAAAAAATAAAATTCAATTTAAATTAAAGGAAATAGGTTAGTATGTATGTATCACCACATGGTTTGAAAATATTTTGAACAAGGTTGCCACCTGCTTGAAGTGTCGAGTTTAGTTAACTTATACACAAATTATATGAAACATCAAAATATGAAGGTTTTTGTTTAATTACGCTCGTTGTGATTTTGGCAGGTTAGATAATGTTTTCAGTGAATTTGATTGGGATGCTATGTTTGGTGAGAGTGAAGTGGATGGCTGCTTTAAAATTTTCAAAAGCTCAATTACGGAAGTGTGCTCTAAAGTTGTGCCTGTTTACTCGCGGAAAAAATATCAGCTTCCGTGGCACTCGACTAAGCTCGTGCATTTAAAAAATTTGAGGAACAAGTACTTTAAGAGGTACAAGTCATCCAATAATCGGCATTTTTATGATTTGTATATTTCTTATAAGTATAAATTCTCCCTGTTAAATAAGGACCTATATAATAACTACATTCGTAATTTTGAATTAAATATCAAAGATAACCCAAAGAATTTTTGGAATTATATTCAGTCTAGGAAAAATATGTGTAGCATTCCCAAAAATATTTTCTATAATGGTGTCACTGCATCCTCCGTGAGTGAAGCATCTAATCTATTTGCTGACTTCTTCTCATCTAATTTTGCGACTGATGATGGTGTTCTTGATGAAGATTTGAATAGCATTCGTCGAAACCACTCTAATAACTTATTTTCAATTTTTGATTTTGGATCACTCACTCTCACGGAGGCTGACGTTATAGAAGGCATAAATAAAATTAAAAATTCCTCACGGACTGATGTGGATGGTCTTTCAGTCATACTGCTGAAAAATTGTGCATCTTAGCGACACCGCTCACTTTAATATATAATAGTCTCTATCTACAGGTACCTTCATAAATGATTGGAAACGTACTACTATAACCCCAGTGTTTAAAAGTGGCAGTAAAAGCGATATTACGAATTATAGGCCAATTTCAAAGCTATCGTCGGTCTCAAAACTATTCGAATGCATTATAAACAATAAGTTGCATTTCATTGTGAAGCATTTGATTAGTCCTAACCAACATGGGTTCGTGGCGGCCAGATCCACGTTAACTAATCTCTCAGTTTTTACAGAGGACTGCTTTGCGACTTTCCGACGTGGCTATCAGGTTGATGTGATTTACACCGATTTCTCCAAAGCCTTCGATAAAATTTCCCACAAAATATTGGTTGTAAACTAGCCAATTTTGGTTTCCATTCTGTTTTTTTGAAATGGATCAAGTCGTATTTGGAAAATAGGAGTTCTAGTGTTGTTATAGATGGTCTCTCATCTAAACCATTTATTGCAACCTCTGGAGTTCCTCAGGGTAGTATCTTGGGCCCATTGTTTTTCATTCTTTTTATCAATGATGTATCGTCGTGTTTCTCTTCAGCTCGTTTTCTTCTTTACGCGGACGACCTGAAAGTATACTCTGAGGTTAGATGTCATAGCGACTCGGTCAGTCTTCAATCTGAACTCAACAACCTCTATAATTGGTGCTCCAAGAATCATCTCTTCCTTAACATCAATAAATGCCACAAAGCCACGTTCTCTAAACTACCTAAACCTATGTGTTTAAAGACTTGGGAGTGTTTTTTGATTCCAAGTTTAATTTTAATGCGCATATAAATTATACCATCTCAAACTCTCTCGCAATGCTAGCTTTTGTTAGACGACATTCTTCGCAATTTTCTGACCCGTACACACTTAAGACTTTGTTCACTGCCTTTGTACGGTCTAAACTGGAATACGCCGCGTTTATCTGGAGACCGTATCACGCTATTCACATCAATCGTTTGGAGAGAGTGCAAAAAATATTCCTACGTTTTGCTCTGCACACTTTAAATTTTTCTGAACCGATTCCACCTTACGAGTCGCGTTGCCAATTGATTAGTTTATTAACATTAAACAATAGACGCTCACTTCTGTCCGTGTCATTTCTTCTTGACATTGTCTTGGGTAAAGTCGACTGCTCGTCCCTTCTCGGGTTGATAGATTTCACCGTGCCGAGTAGAAACCTTCGTCGCTTTGATATTTTTCGTATTGGTTTAAATAAAACAGTTTACAATGCAAATGCCCCCATTGTCAGGACTTTGACCGAGTACAACTGTTTCTCAAAATTTTTGGATCTTGACTTGTCGGAATCAAAATCAATTATCTATACTAAATTGAAAAACTATTTATTGTGCAAAAATTTATATTAGCCTTTATTGTATTTACTCTTAGTTCATTTAACGCTTCAAATTGTACCAAAAATTTAGCTTGTAATTTTTCATAATGTCTGTACCACTTACAACTTTAGACATAAATAAATAAATAAATAAATAAATCTTTGTTTCTGAACCATATTTAGTGGAGTTTCCACATGTCTAAAAATCAAACTCAACTTAATTTATAACTTAATTAAAATATGTATCGCCATGTTAGACAAAGGAGCCTTAACAAGAGTTTAGATTGGAAATACTTTTCAAGAGGGCTGCCATCTGTTTGAAAGGTTTAATTTAATTAACGAGTACAAAATTTATGTGAATTATATAAATACTTAAATAAATATTTAGTCTGAAAACTTGGAACGTTTGAGAAGGGCTGCCACGTGTTTAAAAAGTTACATTCAAATTATTCAATAAGTTCGACGAATTATTAAAGGATGGGTGTCAATCGAAATTGGTTTGAAAACTCTTTATTTCTGACCTTTATTCTGTGGTCGCAAGCAAAAACGCCTAAGTCGACTTAAGAAAGAATTGAGTTATGTATGCTATCGTTTTCTCCAACTATTATTACATGTTTACGTGGGAGTTTCACGTTACCTATTCTATTTAAAAAGTTATAAATGAAAATATGTTGGTTTCCCCATAAGGTTAACATTACAATCCAAATCTTTAAAGCGTTTTCAGGTTTTTCGACTAAGGCGATTATTGCTTATGATCACAGATTTAGGAGGGTTGCAACGTGTTTGAACAATCAAATTCAAATTAGATCATCCGCTATTGAAACACATGTGTATCACAATGTCAGGGGAAAGTTGTTTAAGAAGATTTTAGTTTGAAATAACTTTTGAAAAGGACTTCCACCTGTTTGAAAAGCCGAATTTAGTTAACGTATACACAAGTTTTATGAAATATTTAGATGTGGGTGTAAATCAAAAGAAATTTATGAAAGCTTTAGTTTGAAAATATCTTTAATTAGGCTGGCCAACTTATCGAAAAAAAAACATATCGATCTAAAAGTATAGGTATATGTATGTGTAGTATACGGGAAGGTATTTTATGTGATAGTCATTAGATATTGTGCGTTCTTTTAAAATTCAAAAATGAGTGGTCAAATTAAAGATATAGTGCGATAAAGTTTTATTTTTTTTTTAATCAAGATCTTATCGGTAAAGGGTGATTTGAAATTAAAAACCTGCACTAAGCGGGGCCTCTCTTCACTAAAAAACGGCTACACGGATTTAGATAAAATATGTCACTTTGATCGCTTATAACTGTGACTAATATTTGGAATATTTTTTAGGTTTTTGAAATTCAATTTTGGTCGTACATATTTTCTCTTTTTACTTTTAGTCAAAAATCATGACCAAAATTACAATATGATTGCTAATAAATAAAAAATAACACTGGTCTACAAATTTCAACTTTTTTTCTGCGAATAAGACGGGACCTGGTGTTTCTGAACGGATTTTTCGTGCTGAACACGAATCCGGGGTCAAAAATGTCCCATCACGTCACGTTTTCGAGAAAAAAGGGGTTGAAACCCCTAAAAACAGCGTTTTTGGCCATTTTCGAAAAATTATAGAGCTGAACCCTGACGTGGTACAAATTTTGCATATATCAGAAATTAAAGGCTAAACCGTGCCCTTTCGAATGAGCCCTATGCCGAATTGATCGCGTGCACCCTTAAAGCAGGGGGTGTATTTGTGTTTAGGGGTGCAGGAAAAATTGATCACAGAAAGAATTTAATCTTAAACGATCATAGAAAATTAATAATGCCAAGGTTTTAACTATATTAAAAGTCGCTGATTACGAATCTGCAGTTAGATTTTAAAAATTTAAGATGACGGGTCGAATATGGTGGATATAAAAATTGGACTCCTAGACACAAATACACCCCCTGATCTAAGGGTGCATGCGATTAATTCGGCATAGGGCTCATTCGAAAGGGCACGATTTAGCCTTTAATTTCTGACATATACAAAGTTTGTAGCACGTCAGGGTTCAGCTCTACAATTTTTCAAAAATGGCCAAAAACGCTGTTTTTAGGGGTTTCAACCCCTTTTTTCTCGAAAACGTGACGTGATGGGAAGTTTTGGACCCCAGATTCGTGTTCAGCACGAAAAATCCGTTCGGAAACACCAGGTCCCGTCTTATTCGCAAAACCCTTGTAGACCAGTGTAATAGTTTAAAAAACTAAAAACTCGCTTTTATAATTTCCATTCGTACTGCCATCAGGTTACAGCCAGTTTCACCAGATTCATTTAAGTTTGATTTTCGAATTTTTGGTTTCACCGATCCATTTTAATTTGTTTTTAATTTTGATTTAAGTGACCTATGCTCTTCACATAAATAAAAATTGAATCAGAATAACCAAACTCAGAGGTGTTACAGGTTTAATCACCTGATCATTGTGTATCTGCTGCTTACTTGTATACCAGCCCTGCTTTTACAACACAGCGTGCCAAAGCTTTCAAAAGCTCTTAGTACAAATGAAAGCTTTCGCTGGCCGAGTCTGTGCTACAACCACTTTTTACTCACTTAAATAAATAGCTTATCGAAACTGAAAATAATTTAAATGAGAATTAAATAAAAAATTAAATTAAAGTTAATTTCCACTTAAATGAATCTGGTGAAACTGGCTGTAAGGCTGCGTTTTCCCAAACTCACTACACTTTTTTTAATCCATCATTTTCAAGTTTTTCAGGTTTGAAAAACGACGCAGGACCGACCTTTGAAAAACAGTACGGTCCTGCATAAAACAGAACGGATGGTCACCGTAGGCATAGGTCACTTAAATCAAAATTAAATTAAATGAATCTGGTGAAACGCATCCTAAGAATGGAAATTTAAAGCAATTCCAATTCATACGGTCATCAGGTATGTAACTTGTCAGTTACATCCAAAGCTAATAAAAGCGAGATAAGAAAAGATATACATATCGTCCTTTAGGGCCGTTTGCACCATGTCTAGTAAATTCTAACTCCCAGTTAAACATCTTTATCGATTTTATCGGCACCCATCATATAACATGTGATCGATAAAGCAGTTAACGTGCTTAACTGAAGGATGTACCTCCAGTTAGCGTTAACTAGACATGGTGCAAACGGCCCTAAAAGTACAAAACCGCGTACCGTCATTCCGCAAAACCACTTAACTGACACCTGCTGCCAAAAAGGGATTTGCTCACACAAGCTCTTGGCTCTTGGCGTATCCATTCGCACTGAAATGTACTGGCCAGAAATGCGATCGCTTTATAAAAAAAGAGAACCATTTTGAAATATGAGTGTTTTACCAGGGTTCGGAAATATTCACTCACCTTCGTACGCGAACGTGAAGGTGAACGCATCAAATATTCTTAATTGATTCTCCTTCGCGAACGAGAAGCATAAAACCAGTCCAGATAGTTCGCGCTCGCGAATGTTAGGTAGAAAAAATTTCCGCTGTTCGCGTACGTTTGCATTGGTGGACCAAACAGCGCGCGTTCATATATGTAGCTATAAGTGGCAGCGATGCCTTCGCGAAGGTTCACTGCTGTCGTTCTCCTTCATAAGTGAATGTGAATGCTGCGGCAAATATTCGCGGAAAGTTGGTATGACTAGAGATACTATTCCGTGCGAAAGCAATTTTGTTTATTGCATAAGATTTGCACCGTTCATTCGATTTTCAAAAATTAGGTGTCAAATGAAAGGGCTTGGCCTCTAGATGTGCAGCAAGGCTTTATTTTTTTAATAGGGTTGCCACCTGCGTTTAAAATTATGATATATACACCGTTCTCCCGATTTTCAAAAATGAGGTGTCTAATGGAAGGGCTTGGCCTCTAGATGTGCAGAAAGGATATATTTTTTGATAGGGTTGCCACTTGCGTTTAAAATTATGATATTTACACCGTTCTCCCGATTTTAAAAAATGAGGTGTCAAATGAAAGATCTTGGCCTCTGAACGTGTAGTAAGGATATATCTTTTTAAAAGGGTTGCCATCTGCGTTTCAAATTATGATATTTACTTCGTTCTCCCGATTTTCAAAAATGAGGTGTCAAATGAAAGATCTTGGCCTATGGATGAGCAGTAAGGATATAGTTTTTAATAGGGTTGCCACCTGCGTTTAAAATTATGATATTTACACCGATCTCCCGATTTTCAAAAATGAGGTTTCAAATGACAGGGCTTGGCCTCTGAACGTGCAGTAAGCATATATTTTTTTAATAGGATTGCCACCTGCGTTTAAAATTATGATATTTACACCGATCTCCCGATTTTCAAAAATGAGGTTTCAAATGACAGGGCTTGGCCTCTGAACGTGCAGTAAGCATATATTTTTTTAATAGGANATAAAAAAAGAGAACCATTTTGAAATATGAGTGTTTTACCAGGGTTCGGAAATATTCACTCACCTTCGTACGCGAACGTGAAGGTGAACGCATCAAATATTCTTAATTGATTCTCCTTCGCGAACGAGAAGCATAAAACCAGTCCAGATAGTTCGCGCTCGCGAATGTTAGGTAGAAAAAATTTCCGCTGTTCGCGTACGTTTGCATTGGTGGACCAAACAGCGCGCGTTCATATATGTAGCTATAAGTGGCAGCGATGCCTTCGCGAAGGTTCACTGCTGTCGTTCTCCTTCATAAGTGAATGTGAATGCTGCGGCAAATATTCGCGGAAAGTTGGTATGACTAGAGATACTATTCCGTGCGAAAGCAATTTTGTTTATTGCATAAGATTTGCACCGTTCATTCGATTTTCAAAAATTAGGTGTCAAATGAAAGGGCTTGGCCTCTAGATGTGCAGCAAGGCTTTATTTTTTTAATAGGGTTGCCACCTGCGTTTAAAATTATGATATATACACCGTTCTCCCGATTTTCAAAAATGAGGTGTCTAATGGAAGGGCTTGGCCTCTAGATGTGCAGAAAGGATATATTTTTTGATAGGGTTGCCACTTGCGTTTAAAATTATGATATTTACACCGTTCTCCCGATTTTAAAAAATGAGGTGTCAAATGAAAGATCTTGGCCTCTGAACGTGTAGTAAGGATATATCTTTTTAAAAGGGTTGCCATCTGCGTTTCAAATTATGATATTTACTTCGTTCTCCCGATTTTCAAAAATGAGGTGTCAAATGAAAGATCTTGGCCTATGGATGAGCAGTAAGGATATAGTTTTTAATAGGGTTGCCACCTGCGTTTAAAATTATGATATTTACACCGATCTCCCGATTTTCAAAAATGAGGTTTCAAATGACAGGGCTTGGCCTCTGAACGTGCAGTAAGCATATATTTTTTTAATAGGATTGCCACCTGCGTTTAAAATTATAATATTTACACCGTTCTCCCGATTTTCAAAAATGAGATGTCAAATGAAAGGGATTGCCCTCTGGAAGTGCAAAAAGGATATATTTTTGTCACAGGGTTACCACTTGCGTTTAAAATTATGAAATTCACACCCTTCTCCCGATTTTCAAAAGTGAGGTGTCAAATGAAAGAGCTTGGCCTCTAGATGTGCAGAAAGGATATATTTTTTTGATAGGGTTGCCACCATTTTAAAAATTATAAAATCTGCACGGTTCTTTGAATTAAAAAAAATAAGATGTCAAATGAAAGGGCTGTCCCTGAAGACGTACAATACGGATTTATTTTTTGAACAGAGTTGCCGCCTCTACAAAATTATAATGTTTAAATTCTTCGTACGATTTTCAAAAATTAGTTATCAAATGAACGTCTAGAAAAAGAAGTCTGATGAGGAGATGTGGTGATCTCCGAAATAGTGCTATAACTTCTACCGCTTAGACTTTGTTGCTTTTTCAATTTTTCCTAATAAACAATCGTGGTACAAAGCTCAATAAAAATATTAAAAATAAAATGTTAACAAGCCACAATAACATTGACAAATACATAGTTTAGGAAGAGCCTGCCTGAAACTATACAAAAAAGCAAATAAGCAAATGGATGTATAGAATTGACAACAACAACCACGCTGTCGAGTTTAAATAGCGGCAAATCAGCTGCACTTGATAGTAGTTGGTTGNCTATAACTTCTACCGCTTAGACTTTGTCGCTTTTTCAAATTTTTCCTAATAAACAATCGTGGTACTAAGCTCAATAAAAATATTAAAAATAGAACGTTCCTGACATTTAGAAGTTCACCAAGGCTTTTGTTATACCCGAGCGCACTTGCGCAAAAGGGTATTATAACTTCGTTCACATAACGGTTGTTTGTAACAGGCAAAACGAATCGAGATAGATATAGACGAATGTATACATAAATGATCAGGAAGAAAAGAGAAATCGATTAAGCGGTGACTGTCTGTCCATCCCTGCGTCTGTCCGTCCGTCTGTGCACAAGATAACTCGAGTAAAAATTAAGATATCTTAACGAAAGTTGGTACGTTTACTTCTTTCAGTCGTACTACGAGCGATATTGAAAATGGGCAAAATCGGACAATAACCACGCCTACCTCCCATATAACGGTAATTGTCAGAAATACGAAAACTGCGATATTTTAGTAACTACTGAAGATTGTTCACTCAAAATTTATATTTACAATGATTTTTAGACGAAAAATAAGAATATTACAAATTTTTGAAAAATGGGCGTAGCCACGCCCACTTATGGTTACATGTGTATATCTTGGCAACCACTGCACCGATTTTTTCCAAACTTGGCACAGTCGTTGGCCTTGGTACAGCATACCAAATGGCCAAATTTTTAAAATCGGACAATAACCACGCCCACATTCCATATAAGGGTAATTTAAAGAAATACGAAATCTTCGATAAATCAGTAAATATTAATGCTAGTTTATTCAAAATTGATGCTTGTAACAATTGTTTACCAAGAAATACGTTTATGATAAAATTTTGGAAAATGGGCGTGGCACCACCCACTTATGATCACATATATGTATCTCGGTAACTCGGAAAATATCATAATGTTAATCGCATGTGGCAACCCTATTAAAAAAATATATCCTTACTGCACATCCAGAGGCCAAGACCTTTCATTTGACACCCAATTTTTGAAAATCGGGAGAACGGTGTAAATATCATAATTTTAAACGCAGGTGGTCACCCTATGAAAAATATATATCCTTTCTGCACATCTAGAGGCCAATCCCTTTCATTTGACATCTCATTTTTGAAAATCGGGAGAACGGTGTAAATATCATAATTTTAAACGCAGGTGGTCACCCTATGAAAAATATATATCCTTTCTGCACATCTAGAGGCCAAGCCCTTTCATTTGACACCTCATTTTTGAAAATTGGGAGAACGGTGTAATTATCATATTTTTAAACGCAGGTGGCAATCATATCAAAAATATATATCCTTACTGCACATCCAGATGTCAAGTCATTTCATTTGACACCTAATTTTTGAAAATCGGGAGAACAGTGTAAATATCATAATTTTAAACGCAGGTGGCAACCCTATCAAAAATATATATCCTTACTGCACATCTAGAGGCCAAGCCCTTCCTTTTGACACCTCACTTTTGAAAATCGGGAGAGCGGTGTAAATATCATAATTTGAAACGCAGGTGTCAACCCTATAAAAAAAAATATATGCTTACTGCACTTCCAGAGGCCAAGACCTTTCATTTGACAACTCATTTTTGAAAATCGGGAGAACGGTTTAAATATCAAAATTTTAACACAGGTGGCAACCCTATCAAAAAAATATATCCTTTCTACACATCTAGAGGCCAAGCCCTTCCATTAGGCACCTCATTTTTGAAAATCGGGAGAACGATGTATATATCATAATTTTAAACGCAAGTGGCAACCCTATTGAAAAAAATAAAGCCTTACTGCACATCTAGAGGCCAAGCCCTTTCATTTGACACCTAATTTTTGAAAATCGAATGAACGGTGCAAATCTTATGCAATTAACAAAATTGCTTTCGCACGGAATAGTATCTCTAGTCATACCAACTTTCCGCGAATATTTGCCGCTGCATTTACATTCACTTATGAAGGAGAACGACAGCAGTGAACCTTCGCGAAGGCATCGTTGCCACTTATAGCTACATATGTATATGAACGCACGCTGTTTGGTCCACCAATGCATACGCGTACGATCAACAGCGGAAATTTTGTCTACCTAACATTCGCGAACGCGAACTATCTGGACTGGTTTTNGTGTAAATATCATAATTTTAAACGCAGGTGGCAACCCTATTAAAAATATATATCCTTACTGCACATCTAGAGGCCAAGCCCTTCCTTTTGACACCTCACTTTTGAAAATCGGGAGAGCGGTGTAAATATCATAATTTGAAACGCAGGTGTCAACCCTATAAAAAAAAATATATGCTTACTGCACTTCCAGAGGCCAAGACCTTTCATTTGACAACTCATTTTTGAAAATCGGGAGAACGGTTTAAATATCAAAATTTTAACACAGGTGGCAACCCTATCAAAAAAATATATCCTTTCTACACATCTAGAGGCCAAGCCCTTCCATTAGGCACCTCATTTTTGAAAATCGGGAGAACGATGTATATATCATAATTTTAAACGCAAGTGGCAACCCTATTGAAAAAAATAAAGCCTTACTGCACATCTAGAGGCCAAGCCCTTTCATTTGACACCTAATTTTTGAAAATCGAATGAACGGTGCAAATCTTATGCAATTAACAAAATTGCTTTCGCACGGAATAGTATCTCTAGTCATACCAACTTTCCGCGAATATTTGCCGCTGCATTTACATTCACTTATGAAGGAGAACGACAGCAGTGAACCTTCGCGAAGGCATCGTTGCCACTTATAGCTACATATGTATATGAACGCACGCTGTTTGGTCCACCAATGCATACGCGTACGATCAACAGCGGAAATTTTGTCTACCTAACATTCGCGAACGCGAACTATCTGGACTGGTTTTATGCTTCTCGTTCACGAAGGAGAATCAATACAGAATATTTGATGCGTTCACCTTCGTGTATAAAATCATAAATGTATGTTCGCGAACGTTTATAACTATATGAATATTTCCGTATTCCCTGGTTTTTACTCTATAGAAAATAATTTATGCAACCTCACATACGCGGTTTTGCATTTTGTTGATACGGGGTTTTGTACTTTAAACGACGATATGTAGCGTTAATTTAGAAATCAATAACGCAAAATAAATTTGTAGTACTCGTATTTTGGACTACAAGTAAATCAGAAGAAAATTAGTGAAAAATTCACACTTACAGGCCTATTCTGCTAGTTTTCAAACATTTTGACACCGGAAAATGTTGTTGCCAAAAAATAAAAACACTTCTTGTAACCGCAATTCTTAGGACCTTTGTAACAATTTAATCTATTCAGCAATCCAGCTATGAAGTTTTGTATGAATTCTGGTGTTGCATACTTCACGGAACAATATTTTGTTACCTGCTTATGAGATGGTAACAAAATTTACCAGTGCGAAGAATGCGAAAGGGTTTAATAATTACGAGGAACTTTATTTACCGGTAACAAAATTTTTGTTACCAACACAGAATAGGCCTGTTAATGGGCTTCACCGATCTTAACAAGATTATATCGCTAAAACAACAGTCCTTAGAGCATGTAGAATCGACTGTCTTGGGAATTAGATTGCTCCATCCGCTGCACCAGACTATTATAGACAGGTCATTCATCGTGAATCAATCAACGCCTTCGTCAACTCTCACCCCTTGAATTCCATCATTGCCACCTATTGCAGATGAAGAGCTCGAGTTGCTTCGTGAGGCTCGCGATACTTTGACACAACTCCGTTCTGGATATTGTAGCAGGTCAAACTGTTCAGACCGATTTGAATAAGATGCCGCGACGACACTAACCACGTCTTCGCATGCCCACTTATGTACAACATCGGATCTGCCCATTCCCTAAGCCTGCCGTTAGTTGAGAATGAAGACACTATGTAGGCGATTAACTGATTTAGGTAAGCTGCTACAAAAAAAAAACAGAGGAAGAGTTTTGTTCGGTTTTACTTTTAGTTTTTAAGTAATATTCTGGAAAATCTTCCAGAATTCAGGTAGGTTATTATTAAACATTTTCTTGTTCCATTTTCAATAAAATAAATATTTAGAATTTAGGTAAAAACCGGATTGTAAAATCCGGTTTGCTCGGTATTCGAAAAGTCAAGGTTTCAAAAAACCGCCTAAATATATTCAAAAGACCGGTTGGAACCGGTTTGGAACAACCTCAAAATTAAAAAGAAAACCTTGCTATCCATGTCTAACGCTTACTACTTCCTATAGAAATCCTTACTAAAGCAAGTAGTAAGAATTAGAGACATGAGAAACTTAACAGTAGTCAAGTTTTTTTTGTGAATTCTGAATCGTGCCGTTAATCAAGAGGACCATCGATATGTATGTGTATATGTACTTATATTTATGAATTTATATGGTAATTCGCTTTTTTGTGTATTCATTGTATTTTGTGTAAGTGTAACTCAGTGTTGCCAGAAACTGGCTTAATAAAATCCCGTTCAAATATAACCTAAATCCTGGTTTTTTATACTAAAGTTATAACAGAAATCCCGCGCTATATATATCTATTATTCATAAAATGCTTTCGGATGAAAAAACACAATCATATATATAGATATGCAATATACATAGGATTTGTATGGGTCCTCTGCCCAAAAATAGTGGAGTGCCATCGTTATTTTTAAGATGTGAAAAGTGAGGTATTTTTATGTAGAATCAAAGATTATGTGGCGCTTAAAGAAAAAATTAATATTCGGTACTAAGTCGCCATTCCCGACTAGTCGTTTATGAAAATCCACAGATGCGAGAAAAATCGTAATATATGTTTTTGGGGTCGCTGAACCCGAATCCGGGTCAGTTTGATCTCACGAGGTCAGTATTGGGGTCATTTGAAGGTCCACTAGACGAACTATTGAAACCTCAAATTTTCTGTGAAATATTATCGAAGTGATTTCGGAAAAATCTTTAGAAAAATCATAACTTCCGAAATTGTCCAATAATTTTTTATAAATGGTACATAGTTTTACTCTGAATAAAACATTTTTTTCAAAGTAATGAATAAAACAGTCCCGATTTTTCATATTTGTACTGATTAAATTCCGATTTTCAGTATTTTCGTTATTAATTTAATAAAAGTCTCCCTATATACTCTGGCCCAAAGACAATTTTTCGCACAAACATGGCAGCATTTTTTTATCACAAAGGACATAGCATATAAGGGAGTCATAAACATAGCCAGCATCCTTATTTTCTATGATTTTTGGTTATATTTTATTCTGTCAAACTGGTACTCTCGTTATATTGCAGTCTATCATTCTCGACTAATTTTTTTTTTAGGTTTTTATGAAACGATTCTAACTTGTATTTAGTGAAATTATTAAAAATAATACTCATTCTCTCAAAAAATCATGGATATGAAAAGTATAAGCTATAGATTCAGTCGCGAAATATACATAGAGAAGAGACATTTTAGCATTCTTTGGCAATTCCCCTTTCGGTTATGTATTGTTTTTTTTATGAAAGTGTAGCTCGTTATCTACCAAAACCATGTAATCCAAATTATTATAAACTTTTTTCGAAGGTTCACCAAAATTTTGAGCTTTTTAATTAGATTTCTTAGAAACAGTCTGAATGGGGTGGTGAAATAACACAAACGGCAATAACGCAAATTTGTGTTATTTCTCAATTGAATGTGAAATAACACAAATTTGCTTTATTTCATTTCTCGTTGAGCATTAAGACCAACTTTTAAACTTAACAATTTCAGTTGTAAAGCAAAATAAGTTAAACAAGTTAACAAGTTAAATGGACGGATTTGTAAGTATACAATCGCGCTCGCGCCCCCCGCCCCTCCCTTCCTTTCGCAATTATGCACTGCTGGCATTATGACCGTTTAGAAAAAAGCATAATAATAACATGACACTAGTTCACTTCTGAAACTGCTTTTTAATGTCCAAGTAATGGGAATTATTGCGTATGGTGTTATTGCATGCACCCCACCCATGCACGTTAGGTCAAATGATTCATTTGGCTGTACGAAACTCAAATTTGGTAAGGGCAGTTTTACAATATTTTTTGTTGCCATTATTTAGGGAATACACCAAAATAACATAAACTTCACTTTGTTTTTGTAAAATAAAAAAAACATCGTTAGACAGCAATAAACCAAAGTTACACTTTCAAAACGTTATTGACACGTTGTTTGCGCAACCGGTTTATTTTTTAAGTTTCAAGTGCATTTTTTTGTAACCTTCGAATAACTAAAGGAAATTTTTAAATGGAAAACAAAACTATAAGTGAGTCCCAATTTAAAAAAGTGACTTTTTATCATTTGTTTGCAAAAAAAATTACTTCAAAAATTTTCTAATTTATTTCCATTTATGATTTTATGTAAGCTTTTACAATTTTGTTAACTTTCGGCAAACGACATGGAAAAGGTAATGGATAAATTAAGAGGTAATGAGTTGATTTTATTTTACTTAGCCCGCCGTTTTTAGCCGTTTTCAAGGAAAACGTTTTTTTTCTGGGCTATCATGCTATTACAAAAGGCGAGTTATTTGAAGTTTGGCTGATTGGATGTTCGAAAAAAAAAACCTTTCTTCGGTTGTCAACCATGTTGAAACCAAATTTGGTGCTGCTGATATTTGCGAAAGTTCTATGAAACTCTTAGAAGAAAAAACGCGTATTTTTTGCAATTATTTATCAAAGAAAGACGAAAATTATGGAAAGCAATTTGGAAGGGATGCTAAAATATTTAGATCTGAAAACATAGCGTTTCTTGCTGATGAAGTTCTTTTCGAAACCAAAAAGCCAACTGTGTCGACCAGCAGCCGGATTCTAACTTTCACTATCGTTAAAATGCTAAACTACGAAAGCTAACATTTTTCCGAATTTTTAGCTATCTCCAAAAATTGCGGTTCTGTCCTCTCTTTCGCTAAAAATAGCTTAGCCCAAATTTTTTGGTGATAAATAGTCAATTTTAATGGTGATAAATAGTGAAAATGGAAGTGTGTTATAGCAAAAAAATAGCAGCCTCAATTTGGATTACATTTCATTTCCTGTAGCGTAGCCATGGCTATGTTACAAAGGCACTTGCGCCGATTCGCAAAGACCATTGATGAGCAGCTTTCGCAAAAAGGCAAATCCTTGAGAGAATTTACGGATTGGAATTTCGAAATTTTTTACTCAAAGTGAATAGAGCTTTTTAAAACCTTCGTATTCTTTTCAGGAAGTCACCCACGATTTTTGGTAAATGTGAATGTGAATATAAATATCGGTGGAGAATTTGGGAATACTGAAACCTCAAGTAAAAATGAAGTATTTTATGACGACTAACTGGTTTAGAAATCTCTCCTCCAGGCATATCTGCGAGAAATGTAAGAAATATTTTTATTTTTTTAATTTAGGAACTTCCAGAAGAAACCATTTATGTACATGTCACCATACTTATTTTATTATGTATATCATTTTAAGGGGGAGAGGGTTGAGTATGTTAAGAAAATAACTTGTTTAAAAACCAAGCTAATTGGACAATGTTTTTGAGTACTACTTAAACACATATACTCATCATTTGAACATACAAAAAAAGAGAAGAGTCTGTTTTACGAAAGTCAAGTCACATTTTATTTACTGCCTTTACACTATTTTTAACGTTTCAAATCTTTTTACATTAAAATAATGCAATATTTGAGCTGCTATTAATTTCGCACAGAAAAAGTTATCATTTGACCTAATGTGCCATGGTGGAATTATACCAGGTGAAGTAATATTAGAGTGAGAAGAAATATATTGACACTGCCTTATTTGAAAACATGCCTATAAAATGTGATTATAATACAGCCGAATGTCAGAAAATAAAGCGAGAAAACTGTTTATTACTTCACCTGTTTATTGCGCCATTCATCCCACCTGCTTGTACCGAGTATACGTTCAAATTTAGAAGCCTGAGAGTAGGTAAAATTTTACATATTTTTACATCACTATTTCGTACCGCATGTTCGCTTCGTCTTCGTAAATGAAATCCACATTTCGGATATAGTGAAACAAGTGATGATAATGCAGAAATTTTAACTGAAGATAAAACTCAAAACAATATTCTCTGTATTATATGCTGCGAACAGAAATGGCAAGATTTTGACACTGTCTTATTTGAAAAATTGCCTTTAAAATTTAACTATAAGGCAGCCGAATGACAGAAAGTAAAGCGAGAAAGCTGTTTTATAACTTCACGTGTTAATTGCGCCGTGGTTCCATGCAAACATTTTTTAGTTTTCCAGAAATGTTTTCGACACATTTAAAAAGCATGCAGGTAAAATTCATGCAAAAGCGCTATGTCCAATTTGCTTAGCTGTTATTAAAGACGACTCTTCCTATATTTTGTTAGACTTTTCATAAATTACTTTCTTCATATGAATTATATCACATTTTTTGTTTAATTGTGTTTTTGAATACACAAAGTTCTTTTTCCTTCTGGTCAGTAAACTGTTTTAAATTGTTGTACAATAACATAAGCATGAGCAAAATATCAAATATCAGCGCAATAACTGTGCAATTTAGTACAAATGACCCCATACACCACACGAACGACCGACGCAAGCAAAAAAGTTCCGGGTTGTGTTTCCCTTATAAGAGTTTCTGCCAGTCGAAAGTATCAAAATACGGGATTTGGGAACAAAAAAGTATCAGATAATACAATTTAGATAAAAAAGTATTAACAATTATACAATTGTATAAAAACCGCAACGCTGATCGTGATGGAAAACGAAGTTAGTTAACATCTTGTCGTCATAGCGACGATGGAATTAACAGCGTCAGCCGAGTGAAAATACTGCTAACGTAACAGAGGCAGCGCTGCTTGTGATACCCTTTACATTTTTAAACGGTAATCAAACAAACAATTTTAATTTTTACAGCGCGTTTTTTTCTCAGTGTAGGTACATTTTTTTAATGGTAAGTTATGTTATCATAAAAATAAAGCTGTATTAAAAGACGTCATGTCTTTTCATTCTAGAAAACAAAATTGTATGTTCGGATTAAATGCTTTGGAAATGTCCTGCATTTTGGCCACAGAAATCTGGTCACCGTAGTGATGCTTCAATGTGAAATAACGACATTTTTCGTATTGTGCCATTGTTCATTACATAGTTTGAGTAAGACAATTAGTAATCTTTTATGGGAAATAACGACACTTTTTCGTTTTGTGCCGTTGTTCGGGAATACAAATGGCGTTTTCTTCGTTTAACTACACGCTTTTTACAGTCCAACACTTACTAAATTTTAAAAATACGTCATAATTTGGAAGCTTACAAATTTTCCCAAATAATAACGAAACACAAAATCTTTAGTTGGCTCTACTGAAAAGTATGAAATTTTGAGGTGTGTCGTTATTGCAGAGGTCCATCGATATTTGCAATATGCACACAAAACTTTTATATCTTCAAATAGTACAAATAATCTTCTTTCCAAAGTCATATAAAAACTTAACCGTAGACCTACGTTAAAAAAATTTTACTAATCTTACGTTTATGGGTCGTTTTCGACCCTTATGTATTTTGTATGGAAATCCACATTTTAAGATAAAATTGCACACTCTGGCAGGGTTTATTTCAAAAATTAATTATAAATGAAAATGAAGAGTTATTACAGGTTTTTAAATCAATTTATGCATACATTCCGGTTGTGTTTGTTCTTGCAAACATTTTTAGCGCACAAGCAGCATACCAGTTCGGTTTTGTTTTCCTTAGTTTCAGCTCTTTTAGTCAAACAAATATATCTGCCGTTAGACGGAACTACTATATCTGGATGAAGAACGAAGCACAACATTACTGGACCAATACGGAAGGTAACAGCCAGGCCAAGTCCTTCATTCCGGTTATATCAACAAGGAGAACCGAAGAACTCCTTCACCTCAGTAGGCATGAAATAAAAGAATTGTTACAGGCTTTCTTACTGGCCACTGTAGGGTAATGAAACACTTGTCAAATATAGGAGTAGTCAACTCTGACCAGTGCAGGTTGTGTTACGAAGAACAGGAAACAGCAGAGCACATTATGTGCCATTGTGAAGCCCTTACCAAAACCAGACTTCGCTTCCTAGGATCACCGTAAATAGAAGCACACGACCTGAATAGCATTCAGCCAAAGGACCTCGCAAGGTTTCTTAACAGTACGTGGATCAAGGATGACCTGTAGTTGAATAGAGGTTTGTTACAATATATCGCTTCAGTCGCGGTAACTAGGTGACCTGCTCCCTCCTCTAAATCTAATCTAATCTAATCTACATCTGCCACGTTTTTTCGTTTTTTTTTTTCAAACTACAATTTTACATGCGTTTGCAGATAAACCACGTGGATGTATATAAAAAATAAATGACATTATCATGCAAACCACTCCGAAATATAACGAAAACGACCCAATCTGTCAAAAAAGTCCCAAAACTAAATATAAGTATTGCCGTATATAAAAAAAATAAGCTTATATTCCCGAATTCGATGCAAAAATGATCAAACAAAGAAGCCATGAAAGCACAGGCAAATATTAACAGTAGTTTTAAAAATATTTAAGTTTAAAAAAATATTTTCATCGAAATCGACCCCAACGTAGGTCTACGGTTAAAATTGGTTAAAACATAACAGAGATAACAATTTGTTAGTGCCGGAAGTCATGAGAAAATGTTTTTTTAGGAGTAAGTTGAGAATTTTAGGGCGTTAGAAAAATGTTTAACGCAGCTCTACGACCTGTCGATTAAAAAGTTCATGATGGCCAACATCTGAGTATACCGCTATGCTTTCTAAACATTTGTAGTTCCTTTTTTTTATATGCACTTAAAACAAGTTTAGAATCTAGAAACTCAAGCCATCCACATTCCTTTTTGTATAACTCATAAACTTGTTATTAAAATTCATTTGAAGTGAATGAAGTTCCGGTGAAAGGATTCATATGAACGGCGTTAATTTACCACGGAGTATGACAGCTTTTTCTTATTTATCAATCACTAAATTTTATTGCTTGGTTTTTAACGTTTTTCGACTTTCGCCCTTTTTAGTCATCAAATGCCGAATATATGTGCGACATCCCGCCAACTGGCAACACTGGTGAAACTGAATTAGTGTGTGCTTACCCATCCATCCGCGCGTACCCAGACTTTTTTCGGAACTAGATTTACGTATAAATCATAATTCCGAACATCGTAGTTCCAAAAGAACTTTTGTTTAAATATAAACTTTTCTTTCAATATCTCTCTCTTATTTGCCTTGTAGAGATCCCACGTCTTAAAAGAATAGGTTTCGTACGCAATCTTCTTTTACTTGAAGCTAGGAATTGACATGAATGTTATCTTAGGTTAGGGTGGCTGCTTCTATACAAGAGCACGGAGGTGCATGTGTAATGTGACCAACTACATATTTCATAGCTCAAAGAAGTACAGGTTAGGCTGGGTTAGGTTAACACCGCAAGCCGATTACGAAATTTCGAATGCGGCTAATTTCTATTCCTGAGAGCTTAGCGTCAGTTCAGAAGAGCGAGCCAAAATGCTTCCATCTTAGCCTCGCGAAGGTTGGGCAGTGTAAAATAAAGTGTGGGGATGATTCCTCTTTATCTTCCTCTTGACAGCTGATACAAAAGAGATCAGTTGAAATTCCTAGTCTTACTGAGTGAATATCAATCGCACAATAGCCTGTCAGAACCCTCATCACTAGCTCTTAAGAGGTAACGTGGAATTCGGCCCCTTTAAGGGGTAACGATGGACCACGCGTTACTTGCGCTGCAAAAGGTATTTTAAAGTGCCTTATAAAAACATTTGCTGCAGCGGAGAAACGTTTTATTTTCCTCTTTTAGGTCACAAAAGGAGCATCGCTTTCTTTTGTCCATTTTATTAGGTATTAAGTAAGGTAAGGCCGTTGTGGTGGCCTGGGTTCAAACCCTGGTCAAAGGAACATCGCAAAAAATATAGAAAAAAGGTTTTTTCTTAACAGCGGTCGTCCCTCGGCAGGCAATGGCAAATCTCCGAGTGTATTTCTGCCATGAAAAACAGCTTCTCATAAAAATACAATCGCCGTTCGGAGTCGGCGTAAAACTGTAGGTCCCTCCGCTTTGTGTGACAACATCAAGGCGCACGCCATAAATCGGAGGAGAAGCTCGGCCAAACATTAACATATGTGTAAGCGCCAATATATTATTTTAAAGTAAGGTAAGGGCCGAACTCACACTAGGCCCAACCATCCAAGAGTGTACCGCAGGAGGAAAGTGGCGTCCCTAGTTGCTCCTTATCTAGGGATAACGATTTAAGGGTGCCTTTTCCACGCCAGGTCATGAGCCACGCAGTTTCCCACGAAGTCACTGTGACCCGGCACCATTCCTTTACCGATTCTAAAGCACCATCAAACCCTTTAGCAGTGCATCTACCGCTTCCTTGATGGCAGCTAGTGGCCAGACAAGGTCTCCGTGAAACAAGATAAGCTTAAATCTGGTTCCATAGAGCTAATAGATTACTTTGGGCGAGAGACCTTACCCTTTACCAACAGCTCCCCTACAGCAGTACAAGACAACTGACGCCTTTTCTTACCCTTTCCTCAATGTTAGGCATGCACGACAGCTTCTTATCCAGGACCAAGCCTAAGTACTTGACACTGTCTGAGAGCCGCAGACGAACACCCCCACTCGAGGAAAGGGCCACAACGGATATCTTGTACTTCCTGGTAAACAAGACCAGTTCCATCTTGCTGGGATACACTGCGAGGCCGCCGTTGATCGCCCACCTAGTTACCTGGTTCAGGTAACTTTGAGTCTGATCAAAAAGGGTGGATAGAAGTCGTCCCTTAACCAAAAGTTCCACATCATCTACATAGGCGATCACCGCATCACCCTTTCCAGTTCCTCTAGAAGGTCGTTTAAAATCGCAGTCCAGAGCAGGGGGGAGAGAACACCACCTTGGGGAGTGCCCCTATTGACTCTGCGCTGAGTGCAGGCGCTCCCCCACTCCGCTGCGACAGTTCTGTCACAAACAGTGTGTCCAGATTGTTCAAAAAAAGAGCGCAATTTCTGAAAAAAAATCGCCAAAAATCGCCATTTTTTTTTTAATTCATGAAATTAATTTAAGATCTTGTTATAATATGATTTTTTAAACCAAAACCGAATATAATACCTTCGGAGGGTAATAATAAATAACACAAATCACTTATATTATAGTGACGAACAAACAATTCTCTTTCAAAATACGCATACTTTTTAAAAATATTTGTTTCAACTAGGGCTGTGCGATTATTCGATTACTCGAGCAAGTTGGTTAATCAATTATTCGGTTAATAAATTACTCGAGTAATCAAGATTTTGATTTCTCAAAACGATGATTAATCGAGTTACTTGAAATATGATTACTCAAAAAAAATAATTTTGCCCGTTAAAAGAGTTTGCTTTGGAAAATGCTTATTTTCTTTTTTACATTCTGTATATTAAAAAAATTTTTCGTTTTAATTTTTGAAAACAGAAACGTTGTTTTCAAAGTATCAAGGAACTTTAACTACTTTATACATATGTAAGAGTTGAAATGTTGATTACTCATTTTACTCGAAATGTTGATTAATCACAAAGCAACTTACTCAAATATTTTTTTTTTTGGTTAATCAAAAATCTTGCTTACTCGAGTAACTGAACTTTTGAGTAATCATAATTTCCAATTAATCGAATAATTGAGTTATTTACTTTATGATTAATTTAAATTTTTAGTAATCAATTAATCGCACAACCCTAGTTTCAACACATTTTGCAATAGCACTACGCAATTATTAAATTTATTATAACTTATATTAATTGAATTATCGCACAATCCGCTTTTAAGAGCTCGGCGCTAAAAATTAAATAAAAACCTGTATTAAGGCGAGATCAGTTATTTCCACAATTTCTTCAAAATCACCTATAGGGTCTGAATTATTTAAATTTCTGTTGTTGTCATATGTGGAGCTTTTCTACCTTGATAACATACTGTTTGAAATTGGAAACGTTTTGCATCAGAAACTATTAGCCTTCATATAACACTTTATTCGAACTATTGAATTAAGGCTTTCCAACCTCATCCTATTTCGAATCTTAAAGCATAAACAGACGACAGCGTTGATCCGGATCAACTCGTTAATTCGGAATTATCTCGGGAATTAACTGCAGTTGATCCGGATTATGTCCCAGAGTTAGTTCCCAAACTTAACTCGGATCAAGGAAATATTCGATGACAACACTGACGAAAACTCAGAGAGCGTAGAATACAGAGAAAGTACAAAACTAGCATGGACATATACCTTTTCATCGGCAATGCAGTCATCATACTTATTCAGATAAGAATCCAACTAAAATTGAATAAGAACTTATTTGAACTAATACGGTGACTGCATTACCGACGACAAGGTGAGTGTCCACGCTAAGTAATTTTGCTTTTTCTTTGAGTTCTACGTTCCCTGAGCAAACAAAGCAGCCAACTACTTCATCGGCGGTAGCCGAGTGGTGAGGGCTGCGTACTACAAGCCTGCAGATCCCAGGTTCGATGCTCGGTTGGAGCGATTGCCAAAAAAATTTTGTTTTTATTGTTACTTTAATTTTCTTTAATATTATTTGATTTATGTATTTAACTTTACATTATTTTATTTTCGTTGGTTTTATTTTATTTCACTTTTTTTATTATTATCTAAATTAAATTTTTAGAGTTTAATTTTACTAAAAAGTCAAAAACAACTAATTAAAAACAACTTAAAAAAATATAGAAGTTATAATTGAACGAATAAAAAAAATATATGAATATTCTACTGGCTGTGGGATTCGAACCTACGACCTCGCGACTCGTAAATCCGCATTACTGCCATCTGTCAAGGCACAATTTTGAGCAGATCAATTGCGGCGTTAATCCGGATCAACGTTGCCGTCTGTCTATGCTTTTAGTTTTTGTTAAATTCATTACGGAAAAACGCGCTCAACAAAGCATGTAAGTGCGGCAGAGATAATAATATGAATTTACTTAAATTTCCAAATATTTTATTCCTGCTGCGGTTTTCACTCCGTAAGCAATTATCCAAAATCCTTCAGAGTCGGATGGAATGGTTCTGACAAAAATTATACCATGGGAAAGTTAAAATATTTAAATATTCAGTTTCTGCTGCTTTTCTTTCCTTCAAAGTCAAATAGTGAATTGGTAGGTCCCTGAAACTCGCCCTCTTGTGATTTACACACTTTTCTGGTGACAAAATCAAAGCTTTTTTAATAGTATTTAATTTACTAGGTAATCGTTTCAAAAGTTCTTCGATTAGGGTGTAAACATTTTTGACAGTCTTAATATGCTTCTTAAGTCAAGTTTATCACGCAGTTCATTAGCCTCTTCTGTAAAATTATCATGGAAAGCTATGTTTTGTATATTTTTACAATTAGGAAAAAATTTATTTGAAGGAAAAAATCGCCAAAAATCTCCAACGGCGATTTCCTAAATTTTTACGCGTAGATATCCCAAAAAAATCGCCAAATTGGCGCGAAATCGCCAAATCTGGACACTCTGGTCACAAAGTAAGCTGTAGATAAGCCTTATTCGGTTGGTTTTAACCCCCAGATTATGAATAGACTTGACTATTGCCTCTGGAGTGACATTGTTGAAGGCCCCCTCGACATCGAGGAAGGCCCCTACTGCGTGAAGGCTTCCTCTGACCACCTTAGAAATGTGTGCAGGGTGGTGTCCACCGACCTTGCAATAAGCATTTTGAGCTCTTGAAAGATAGTCACAAGGAATTGCGTTTCTTATGTACAGGTCTATCCATCTCTATAGCGGTTTTAGCAAAAACGAAGACAGACTGACACTCCTAAAATCCCTAGGAGAAAGAGCCTTTTCCGGCCTTCGGGATGAACGCAACACTGACTATCCTCCAAGCCTTGGGGATGTACCCGGTCCTCACGCTGTTCGCAAGTATGATGTCATCGGTCCCAGGCGAATGGTTTGAACGAATTTATCGCCCAGGCCATGTGACGATCGTCCGGAAGATCGGAAAACTACAGGACCTGAAGTACAAAATATTGCAAAGAAGTACATTTGACTGTACTTCGAAGTACGAAGTACAAGAATTAAAAAAGAAGTACGGTTCCGAAAGAAGTACGGTTGGTCACATTACGCATGTGGGTAGAAAAAGTCCAGAGTGATACCACTGGCTGCTGCTATTTGTTTCCTTCCTTCCCTTAGAAATTGAACCACCGAAAGCGTTGCTCAAGTTCATATAAGAAAGTATTCAAGGGAATACTCGCCATAAAAGCAGGACATCTTCAGTTTGTTCGAAAAAATTTCAATCTGGTATGATCTGCTCACTTTGCAATGAAGGTTAAATTTTCTAACATATCGAATTTAAATTTAAACGAACTAGATGCCAATACTGCATCAATTTTAGGAAAACACACCTAATATTTTCGCATTTAATTAGTATGGAACCCGTGGCATTTACTCCACAAGTTCAAAAATTAATAAACCACAGTATTCTAAAATTTTTGAAAGAAAATAGAGCAGGTCTGTTGATTTCACTGTGAGACAAATGGTAGGGGCCAGTGATTGGGAAGGGTTCAAACTACCGGGGAAAGTTATATCGGTAAAAAAGAAGTTATACGTGTCCCGGCGTTTCGCCCATCGATTTTCATGATCTATGTCTCATTTTGCTTAAAGGTTATGTGACTTTGCGTGAAAGTAATACGACTTCCCTTTTTTTCCGTTTTGGATTTTTTATGAATTTAAAAATAAAAAAATTTAATATTTTAGGCAAAAAATATATTTTTTCTTCATACATTTATTTTTACCGGCAAAACTGTTGAGTATATAGAAAAACGTTATATTAACAGATTAAAGGAATTGTAATTTTAAATTTTTTTAAATTTGTTTGAGCAAAATCGGACTAGTGGTTCTCGAGTTATGTCAAAAAAAAGACCACCAAAGGTGACAATTTCCCCTATATGATAGTTACTAACTTTAAATCGATATATCTCGTTCCTAGACGTGACCCAGCGAAACGCCGGGCCACGTATAACTTGTTTTTGACCGATATAACATTTCCCGTTGGTTTCATCCCATCCCGATTTTGACTGTCGCATAGTGTTTTCAGCCATTTCCATGCCGCGCAATGGATTGAAACTGGAAAATTGAGTACAAAACAGTGTAAAGACTTCGTTTTATAACCGTTTTTAGAGTTTTTGTTTCTTTTTATATAAATTTTTTTAGTGAAAAGTGCAGAGAAGAAGCAATTTTACAGAATATCGATTCTCCTGTTCTTGTTAATGAATGTTACATAGTAAAATCTAGTTGACAATAATTATATTATAGGGTTCCCTAAAAATTAAAAAAATGCACAAGAAAAATTTTAAATGTTATGAAAAATCCTGTAAAATTTAATTATTTTTAGCCTACTAAATTCTCGTACAAAAAGTACAAGTTCGAAGTCGCTAGGAAGTCACGTTGATTTGTAATATGCCGTGGCGTGAACATGCTGAAATCAAAAACACTTCTGAAGTAGAACCATTTAAAACAAAATGTTTTTAATTTACCTTATAACAACGGTGCGCAAACGCGGCTCTTTGAGCCAAATGCGGCTCTTTGCTTAGCAAAGTGCGGCATTCTTTACTTTCCCTTTGCTTGGAACATTTTAGCTCTTTTTAATTTTTAAAATACATATTTCTTTGCTGGACATTCTTTTCCATTGTATCGTTTTTTTATTTTATTTTTTTTTTATATACGTGTACATATGTATACGCAAATTTGGATCGGAACATTACCCGCAATTGAAGAATGAAAATTGGCTTTCTGACTTAATTACCGATATGATGGAACATTTGCAAAACGCGAATCTCTACAAGTAGAGAATAAAAATGTTTTCGATTTGTCGCACATTATTTTAAGTTTTGAAGCTAAACTACGTATTTTTATTCATGATCTCAAAAATAGAATATTTCACAATTTTCCGTGGCTAGAAAAAAATATTGCACATGATTTAAAAGCAGCTTTTGAAAAAAGATTTGCCGATTTAAAATTATTTAAATATACGTTTGCATACTTCATAAACCTTTTTTATGTAACATAATTGAGGTTGAATTTACAATATCCGAAATACACCTTTTTAAGAAAAGCGAAGAGTTGGAGTTTTTGGAATTGGAAATTTGGTCCTGGAAATGAAACATATAGTTTTGCCATTGCTTAAATTCTGGCAAGAAGTACCAGATTCAAAATATCCGCTGTTGCAAACAACTTCGTGGCGTATATTTTAATTTTTGGTACAACGTACAACTGTGAGTCTTTGTAGGTTTTCTACAATGCAATTCGTAAAGTCAAAATACCGTTCACAACTAGTTGCATTCACGTAGCTGATAACTATTGAAAGTTATTAAAACTATCACCTTTTTGTGTTCGCCTGTTCTAAAAACTTGCAAAGTAGGGGAAATCGAGGGGGCAAAATGACATTTCATTTTGAGGGAAAGCTGCTAGTTTCTGCTGGAAAAATTTTTGCCAACAAGAAAACCGCTGATCAAAAACAGCTGGTTGGGATTTACGCAAATCCCTCAATTGAATTTTATGGTTTTGAAGTTAAAATAGTAAAATTCGACTAATTAAACTTGTAAGAGGTGAGTAATTATTCATTTAGTCAGTGAACTGTGTCAGGATAAGACTTCGGGATTTGTTTTCTTACGTTTTCAATTTTATACTTTTAAATGTAAACAAAATTTCTATCAGCTGTTCGTCTAACTTGCAAGTTTCTGTACATTTTCTGTTCGTGTACTATTTGGAATATTTTGCTTTTGTGAGAGAACAGATGACATTTCGCCAGAATTTTGCTGTTGGACATTTTTTACTGGAGATTTTAAACGAACGTACCTATTGACTAACCAACATTTAACAGACCTGATACGAACGGTTTTAACTGACGTAAAACCATATTTTTAAAATTTCGCCAAAGGGATATTTTGAATTTTCTTTAGTATCTACATTAGAATAATAATAAAATTAATGTTTTTCATTTCTAATGATAAGTTTAGTTAAAAATAAAATTTTCTTTTTGTTTTTTTTTGTGGCCCTTTGTAGCATTTAGATTTTACATGAGGCTCTTTTCGGCCTCGGCCTTGACCACCCCTGCCTTATAATATACATAATAAACCATTTTTATTGGGCTTGAGGCCAATTTATAATGAAAAACTATTGTGGAAAAGCAAAAACGGCCTCAAGCTCAATAAAAATTTTTGAATATAATCGTTATAAGGCCATAAAATAACAAAAACAAATAACTTAAGAACGAGCACACCTAAAAGTTAAACATTCTAGAATTATTAACAAAAACCAACATCCACATGATCAACTTTAAATAGTACTGGAATAGCAGCGCTTGATTGTAGTTGGCTTAACAAATGAAAAAGTGGAAAAAGCAACAAGAATTTACAAGGCGAACTTAGCACGGTGCGTAGCCCACTGGCTGAGTCAGCTGGGGTCGTTGGATCGAATCCCACTGAAAGAAGTCTGATGAGAAAATGTGGGGATTTCCAAAATAGCTATCACTTCTACCATTTTTCCAATTATTGTTTCTTTCCACAATAGTTTTTCATTAAAATCGGCCTCATTCTCAATAAAAATAGTTGAAAATAACCGTTATAAGGCCATTAAATAACTTTCTACAATGTAGCTTTGCAGAGAATGCTTCGGCCACTAAATTAACATATTAACGAGAGATAAACTAATATTTCATACCAATAATTGCATGAAAAATGATATTTATTGCTGTCAGTTGATTAAAAGGAAAAAATATTTCACATAATTGCATTTATTTGCAACAGCTGATGACCGACGCACGCGATCTTTCTGCTTTGTGTTGGCGTTAGCGTTGCCAAATTTTGGCTATGTGGACGGCTGCATAACTGCTACAAGTAGCAAACTATTTTGGGGATGTTAAAAAGTGTAGTTGTTTCTGCGGCATAAACGATTATACTATCCTCTTTACTTATTTTTCTCTGTAAAGACAAAATACATGCATATGTACATTAGACTGCATCACTCCCCATACAAAAAAAATCGGTACTGTTTTTCCATTGGAATTATAAAATCTATTGTATTTTAAGACGTCCACCAAAATATTTTGGAAAAATTTTAAGATTTAAGCGAGCTGGACCGATTTGAACCTCCAAAAATGGAGTTTTTTATAAATAAAAATAGTTTCTTAAAGATGTTTTTTGAAAAAATCCCCTCAAATGACAAAACGGTTTAAGCTTAAACATTTACATAAAAATAAAAATTAGTTTGAGCGGAATCGTAATAATGAGATTTTGGATGCTGTTTTTTAACTTTTTTTAAAGATTGGTATAAGAAAAACTTAAATAACTGAACCTAACTCTTCCGATTTAGACTCGCGAGGTATCATTGGAAAGGTATTTTCTCACCCTGTTTATTTCTTCTGCTAATAAGCTCATTCAAAGGATAAAGAGAAAGGTAGCATGAACGAACTGCATTCAAAGTTGAATTAAGATGTGTTGGTATTTGAAAAAAAAAAATTGGGACACGAATGACCTTTTTTTGCACATTAATAAAAATAGTGGGAAATACCTTTCTACCGAGATCCCATAAGTTTAAATCAGAATAGTTTTGGCCCAGTTATTTACGTTTTTCGTAAATCAATCTTTGACAAAAGTAAAAAAACCGCATCAAAAATCGCATTATAAAGATTCCGTTGAAAATATTTTTAAATATTTTTATTTTTTAAGCCTAATCTGTTTTGTTATCTGAGGGGACTTTTTTCAAAAAGTTCTTTAAGAAACTATTTTTATTCATAAAAAACTCCATTATTGGAGGTATTCTCAAATCGGTCCAGCTCGCTTAAATCTTAATATTTTTCCGAAATATTTTGGTGAACTTCTTAAAATATAATATATTTTGTAATCCCGGTGGAAAACCGCAACTTTTTTTGGTGATACAGTCTAATGTACATACATACATAAATACATACATACATACATATATAAATATGCATGTTATGTATGTAGATATTTATGTATACAACTTTAAAAAATATTGTATTAAATAATCTATGCTTTGTATATAAAAGAATTTTATTTTTTCCCGTTCTCTGGTTGCACCACGCTCGCTGCGAGTTCGCGCGGCACGCGGCATGCAATATAAACGATTAAAAGATTTGATCGAGAAGTAACAAATATTTCCATTTTTTTATACAAATTTTGTATAAAAATTAAAAATTGTGTACAAAATAATGATTTTTTGAAAAATTGGAACAATCAGGCTACAGCGTGTCTAATTGACTACACGGTCAAAAATT
>NW_016158717.1:42141-44841 GCF_001687245.7 Rhagoletis zephyria
AATCAGGATACAGCGTGTCTAATTGACTACACGGTCAAAAATTTGGGTTTATTTTTTAAACCGCGCTGTGACTACTGCCTTTTTTAATTTTTTATAGTCTACTTTTTAAACCAATCAATAGTTTTAAGCAATTTTTAATATATTCTGGTTTAAATTTCAGTCCAAAAACTTCGTGTTTTAAAAATCAAACCAAAATGTTTTAATTCTAGTTTCTAGGTTTCATATGTAGAAAATTTGGTTCAAAATCTAAGCCGGAATAGAAAATGTTTGCACACAACAAAATGTGGTGTTGATTCAAACTCAACATATGAAAGCACATTTACATGCGTGGCTGTAGAGTGTGCAAAGAAGCTTGATACAATTGGTTGCTACCAAGGCTGTTCGATCCCCATCAGACGGAGCATGAAATTTAAGTTTTTTTTTTGTTTTTTATTCTTAATTTTGAAAATGTTTGGGTTTAAAATTTAAACCGAACTGTTTGAATTCTAAATCGAACATATGTGCTCTCTTTTTTTTTAACTTGGAAGGTTTGTATTTGAAACTGAATTTAGTTTGGTAGTCCAAAAAGTTTAAAATTAAAACCGAAATTTTTAGCCGTGTATTATTGTGCAAAAAAATCAGCAAGCTACATCAGTGGATAATAAATCATTACTGAATCATCAAAAAAAAGTTAATATCAATAACTCTTGTAAAAATTCGAATTTTGCAAAATTGCTAAAATTATATATATATTTTTTTTTGATGGTTGTAAACCGAATAAAGTGATTTGTGCGAAAAAAGCTACACCATCCAATTTTCGGTGGCTCATTTGAGAGATTTTCACTCATAAGTATGCAGTTTTATAGCCGATATATATAGTCTTAGTATAGCAAACTGCAAGTTTGAAGTTGCTAGAAATTGCGTTGATTTTTGGAATTTTTTTAGTGGAAGGTGTTGCTCGAACATACTTTGTATGGAAGAACCTGCGTGAAAAAAATGCCAAAAATTAACGCGATTTTCTAGCAACTTCAAACTTGCAGTTAAATAATAATAATAATAATAATAGAATGGCGCTTACACATATGTTAGTGTTTGACCGAGCTTCTCCTCCGATTTGTGGCGTGCGCCTTGATGTTGACACTCGGAGGTTTGCCACTGTCTGCCTAGGGGCGACCGCTGTTAAGAAAAAATCTTTTTTCTATATTTTTTCGATGATGCTTTGACCAGGGCTTTAACGCAGGCCCTGCAGAGCGGAAGCGCGCGCTGTTACCACTACACCACAGTCCAAACTATACTATACTATGCAATTTTACAGCATACCGAAAATTTTTTTAAAAAATCTGAGGAGAAGTTGCAGATCTGTTTGTATACGAGCGTGTACACAATAACCGGTTTAACCTATTTCTACTGGGAATGAACTGCGCATGAGCATGCCCGGAATGTCTTCATGTTGATTTTAAGTCTTCCAGGCAATTTCACTTTACCAAACCCCACTTCATTTCGACGAATCGTTTTTTTATTCAAAAACAAAAATTGTATATGATCGTATACAGGCCCGACGAGAGGAAAGGCGGACTTTTTCCCCGGGCTTGGAGTTCTCAAGGGTCCCGCGCTCAGACAACAAGAGAATATTGCATAAGATGTTTTGCATAAAAATTATAGATTGTCATGATGAAAGGATGTAATATAGTACCAAAAATTTTATGTTCCGCAATTTACGAAATTTTATGTAACCTATTATTCAGTTCATAAATCGCAAATCACAAAACAAATGAAATCTTATTTATTTTCGAGAGATTTATTAGTTCAGTTGAACCCTTCGAAATCAACATCTTTTTTTAAGCTTTCATTTCTAGGGGCACTAAACTGAGAGAAATGGATATGGATTCATTCCAGGCTCTTCGCAGAATGTGTTATAAATTCTGAATCAATTTTTTTTAATGAATACACGAACAACTAAACTTCCTTTATTTCAAATATTGCGCTTGCTCTCCAACTATGTACAGTGAATCCGTGCACAGAGAACGTTAATAACAGAGAAGCAGAATCAATTCCGTCAATAGATTTTGCCAATTTGTGGCAGGGATGATAAATGAAGTTTTCGAAATTGTACCAAACGTCAGAAAAAAATGTACCAAATCTAATAAAAATGTAGCAATAAAAAATTTTAAACGCTTTCACAAAAACAATAAATGCTTAAAAGAAATATACATTTATTTAACGCCTTTTAAATAAACATCTTGTAAAAATATACATATATGGGTATTTTCATACGTCGCATACGTGACAGTCGTACGTTTCAATGTGATACAAACAAGGAATACCATTTGTTTTCTTTAACTTTTTGGGCCGTTGTATAGCATATAATTAGCTCTATATTTAACCGAAAAATGAAAAGAATCGAACTGCTTGGTCCTGAATTATAAGCATTTAAAGAGAGCGTCGTTACGTGACAAAAAATGGAAGTAGATTTTTTCATTTCTTACAAAATCTCAAAACTCTGCGAATTGTGGATGGCTATTTTCATGAAACTTATTTTAATATGATTTGGAGCAATTCTAGTTGTTTTTAGAGTTTTTTGAATTAATGCAACTTGTCTCAATTTTCTTTTACAACCCCCAAGTGTGAAACGTCACGTGATGCAGCGTCACGTGACATAAATTTCCATCCTAATATTTTTGTTAATATTGCTTTTAAATGAATTTTTAACGCAAATAAAAC
>NW_016158717.1:44855-45527 GCF_001687245.7 Rhagoletis zephyria
AAAAATGGAAGTAGATTTTTTCTTTTCTTACAAAATCGCAAAACTCTGCGAATTGTGGATGGCTATTTTTATGAAACTTATTTTAATATGATTTGGAGCAATTCTAGTTGTTTTTAGAGTTTTTTGAATTAACGCAACTTGTCTCAATTTTCTTTTACAACCCCAAGTGTGAAACGTCACGTGACGCATCGTCCAGTGTTGCCACAAATATTTTTAATTTTTTACCAAACCTCTCAAAAAAAATTACCAAACTCAGAAAAAAATTACCAAATTTGTATGAGCATAAAATTCTAAACAAATCGGAAATTATTTTTCGACGTATGTAGATAATACACCACGTCTGGGATTGTGGCCAGCTTAGATCTATTTATATTTTTCGACCGAAAAATGAGTTCTTCCCATTCTTTTATGACAAACTCATAAAAATGCATGATGTCGCTGCCGCGTTCAAAAAATTCATATCACCATCGACTGAGCGTTTAGATAACGAAGACGAACAATTTACAGCTGTGGTTGTCCTTTTCAATGTGTTCCGACTATAACAATTCACAAATATTTTTAATGGCCGGTTGTTCAATGTATTTAACCGGAGCTTCTACCTCCGATTTGTACTAATCAGACATTGAACAATCGGCCCTAAAACATAAAACAAAAAAATCGCTCAGAGATTTA
>NW_016158717.1:48896-58432 GCF_001687245.7 Rhagoletis zephyria
GCGTTGCCAAATTTTGGCTATGTGGACGGCTGCATAACTGCTACAAGTAGCAAACTATTTTGGGGATGTTAAAAAGTGTAGTTTTTTCTGCGGCATAAAAGATTATACTACCCTCTTTACTTATTTTTCTCTGTAAAGACAAAATACTTGCATATGTAACTTAGACTGCATCACTCCCCATACAAAAAAAATCGGTACTGTTTTTCCATTGGAATTATAAAATCTATTGTATTTTAAGACGTCCACCAAAATATTTTGGAAAAATTTTAAGATTTAAGCGAGCTGGACCGATTTGAACCTCCAAAAATGGAGTTTTTTATAAATAAAAATAGTTTCTTAAAGATGTTTTTTGAAAAAATCCCCTCAAATGACAAAACGGTTTAAGCTTAAAAAATTTACATAAAAAAAAAAAAAATAAGTTTGAGCGGAATCGTAATAATGAGATTTTGGATGCTGTTTTTTAACTTTTTTTAAAGATTGGTATAAGAAAAAATTAAATAACTGAACCTAGACTCTTCCGATTTAGACTCGTGAGGTATCATTGGAAAGGTATTTTCTCACCCTTTTTATTTCTTTGCTAATAAGCTCATTCAAAGGATAAAGAGAAAGGTAGCATGTAGCATTCAAAGTTGAATTAAGATGTGTTGGTATTTGTAAAAAAAAATTGGGACACGAATGACCTTTTTTTCACATTAATAAAAATAGTGGGAAAATAACTTTCTACCGAGATCCCATAAGTTTAAATCAGAATAGTTTTGGCCCAGTTATTTACGTTTTTCGTAAATCAATCTTTGACAAAAGTAAAAAAACAGCATCAAAAATCGCATTATAAAGATTCCGTTGAAAATATTTTTAAATATTTTTATTTTTTAAGCCTAATCTGTTTTGTTATCTGAGGGGACTTTTTTCAAAAAGTTCTTTAAGAAACTATTTTTATTCATAAAAAACTCCATTATTGGAGGTATTCTCAAATCGGGCCAGCTCGCTTAAATCTTAATATTTTTCCGAAATATTTTGGTGAACTTCTTAAAATATAATAAATTTTGTAATCCCGGTGGAAAAACCGCAATGATGCAGTCTAATGTACATACATAAATACATATATACATACATATATAAATATGCATGTTATATATGTAGATATTTATGTATACAACTTTAAAAAATATTGTATTAAATAATCTATGCTTTGTATATAAATGAATTTTATTTTTTTTTTCCGCTGAGAGTCCGCGCGGCACGCGGCATGCAAGCAAAAGCACACATGGCAGGAGCGAAAAAAATTTATTACTTTTGACTGCTTGCAAGTTTCCGTGTTTTTTTCTTTTAAGTAATGTATTATAGTTAGAATAAGGATTTATATTCAATATAAACGATTAAAAAATTTGATCGAGAAGTAATAAATATTTCCATTTGTTTATACAAATTTTGTATAAAAATTAAAAATTTTGTACAAAATAATGATTTTTTGAAAAATTGGAACAATCAGGCTACAGCTTGCCTAATTGACTACACGGTCAAAAATTTGGGTTTATTTTTTAAACCGCGCTGTGACTACTGCCTTTTTTAATTTTTTATAGTCTACTTTTTAAACCAGTCAATAGTTTTAAGCAATTTTTAATATATTCTGGTTTAAATTTCAGTCCAAAAACTTCGTGTTTTAAAAATCAAACGAAAATGTTTTAATTCTAGTTTCTAGGTTTCATATATAGAAAATTTGGTTCAAAATCTATACCGGAATAGAAAATGTTTGCACACAGCAAAATGTGGTGTTGATTCAAACTCAACATATGAAAGCACATTTACATGCGTGGCTGTAGAGTGTGCAAAGATGCTTGATACAATTGGTTGCTACCAAGGCTGTCCGGGTTCGATCCCCATCAGACGGAGCATGAAATTTAAGTTTTTTTGTTTTTTATTCTTAATTATGAAAATGTTTGGGTTTAAAATTTAAACCGAACTGTTTAAATTCTAAATCCAACATATGTGCTCTCTTTTTTTTTAACTTGGAAGGTTTGTATTTGAAACTGAATTTAGTTTGGTAGTCCAAAAAGTTTAAAATTAAAACCGAAATTTTTAGCCGTGTATTATTGTGCAAAAAAATCAGCAAGCTACATCAGTGGATAATAAATCATTACTGAATCATCAAAAAAAAGTTAATATCAATAATCTTGTAAAAATTCGAATTTTGCAAAATTGCTAAAATTATATATATATTTTTTTTTGATGGTTGTAAACCGAATAAAGTGATTTGTGCGAAAAAAGCTACACCATCCAATTTTCGGTGGCTCATTTGAGAGATTTTCACTCATAAGTATGCAGTTGTATAGCCGATATATATAGTCTTAGTATAGCAAACTGCAAGTTTGAAGTTGCTAGCAAATCGCGTTGATTTTTGAATTTTTTTAGTGGAAGGTGTTGCTCGAAAATACTTTGTATGGAAGAACCTGCGTGAAAAAAATGCCAAAAATTAACGCGATTTTCTAGCAACTTCAAACTGCAGTTAAATAATAATAATAATAATAATAGAATGGCGCTTACACATATGTTAGTGTTTGACCGAGCTTCTCCTCCGATTTGTGGCGTGCGCCTTGATGTTGACACTCGGAGGTTTGCCACTGTCTGCCTAGGGGCGACCGCTGTTAAGAAAAAATCTTTTTTCTATATTTTTTCGATGATGCTTTGACCAGGGCTTTAACGCAGGCCCTGCAGAGCGGAAGCGCGGCTGTTACCACTACACCACAGTCCAAACTATACTAAAAACGAATGGGCTGTAAAATTGCATACCGAAATTTTTTAAAAAATCTGAGGAGAAGTTGCAGATCGGTTTGTATACGAGCGTATACACAATAACCGGTTTAACCTATTTCTACTGGGAATGAACTGAGCATGCCCGGAATGTCTTCATGTTGATTTTAAGTCTTCCAGGCAATTTCACTTTACCAAACCCCACTTCATTTCGACGAATCGTTTTTTTATTCAAAAACAAAAATTGTATATGATCGTATACAGGCCCGACGAGAGGAAAGGCGGACTTTTTCCCCGGGCTTGGAGTTCTCAAGGGTCCCGCGCTCAGACAACAAGAGAATATTGCATAAGATGTTTTGCATAAAAATTATAGATTGTCATGATGAAAGGATGTAATATAGTACCAAAAATTTTATGTTCCGCAATTACGAAATTTTATGTAACCTATTATTCAGTTGATAAATCGCAAATCACAAAACAAATGAAATCTTATTTATTTTCGAGAGATTTATTAGTTCAGTTGAACCCTTCGAAATCACATCTTTTCTTTAAGCTTTCATTTCTAGGGGCACTAAACTGAGAGAAATGGATATGGATTCATTCCAGGCTCTTCGCAGAATGTGTTATAAATTCTGAATCAATTTTTTTTAATGAATACACGAACAACTAAACTTCCTTTATTTCAAATATCGCGCTTGCTCTCCAACTAAGTACAGTGAATCCGTGCACAGAGAACGTTAATAACAGAGAAGCAGAATCTATTCCGTCAATAGATTTTGCCAATTTGTGGCAGGGATGATAAATGAAGTTTTCGAAATTGTACCAAACGTCAGAAAAAAATGTACCAAATCTAATAAAAATGTAGCAATAAAAAATTTTAAACGCTTTCACAAAACCAATAAATGCTTAAAAGAAATATACATTTATTTAACGCCTTTTAAATAAACATCTTGTAAAAATATACATATATGGGTATTTTCATACGTCGCATACGTGACAGTCGTACGTTTCAATGTAATACAAACAAGGAATACCATTTGTTTTCTTTAACTTTTTGGGCCATTGTATAGCATATAATTAGCTCTATATTTAACCGAAAAATTAAAAGAATCGAACTGCTTGGTCCTGAATTATAAGCATTTAAAGAGAGCGTCGTTACGTGACAAAAAATGGAAGTAGATTTTTTCATTTCTTACAAAATCGCAAAACTCTGCGAATTGTGGATGGCTATTTTCATGAAACTTATTTTAATATGATTTGGAGCAATTCTAGTTGTTTTTAGAGTTTTTTGAATTAATGCAACTTGTCTCAATTTTCTTTTCAACCCCAAGTGTGAAACGTCACGTGACGCAGCGTCACGTGACATAAATTTCCATCCTTATATTTTTGTTAATATTGCTTTTAAATGAATTTTTAACGCAAATAAAACATGTATTTTATGTAGAATATACTTCATATTTTGACTTCAGCGCCTATTCAGGGTGAATTTGTTGGAAATCTATGACTTATTATGTTTCAACTACATACGCCAAATTCGAACCAAATCGGACCATAAATACGGTTTTTCGAAATATCTCAACCTTGGCGCCACTTAGGAAGACCATTTTACGTAAACATGATTCTACTTACATAGCCAGTATATATTTTAAAAAGCAGACAAATCGGCCCGTAAATACGTTAGATATAAGAGTTTTATTTTTTTTTGTCGTGGTGGACCTTCCGATGGAAACACCCATATGTATTAAAAGTAGAATAAAAATTAGTCAAGCATTTCACTTTCTTTGAGATCGTAAGCCACATTTTGGTTTAAAGACCATGTATGTATTTTTATATCATGACAAAAACTTTGAGAAGGTTTTATATAATCTTTTGATTTTATTAGGAATCGAGGGTTTTTAATATTAATCTGTTTCTACATTTAGCTTTTATCAGATTTTGAACAGAAAAGTCACGTTCAATTTTTGCGGAGGAATGTGGAATAGACAATAAAGGTATTTTAAAAATGTTTGCAAGCATCGGGTCGTTAAGTTCGTTTTGTTTTTATTTAATTCGTTCCCAAAACTTGCATATATTTAAATTTTGTTAAGTTTCCGTGCTCCGGTAGAAAAGGTGTGAGGTAGAAAAAGACAAAACCATTTCTATTAGTACTCAGAATTGCCAACCTTGTAATGTAGTACAAATTTTGTCGAAGTTTGTATGGAGTAAAGAAGGAAGAAAGTATTTGTATAAATAGTAGAAGTTTTTAACCGGCGTAAATATAAAACCAATAGAAATACACACAGCGCTGCATTTCCAATAGTACCAAAAAGGTCCATGTGGTGTCAATGTACTTTTTGGTTTCAAATTGTACCAAAAAAGCACATTTGTGGCAACTTTATCATCACTGATTTGTGGTAGAGCAAATTTACTCTGGAAGTTCACCACCTTAAGATTTTTACAGAAGTTCCTTCAGAAGTCGACCACTATTTAACAGAGAGCGCAGAGCCGCATAGGCGCAAAATTAGTGGAATTTGAACCATTTAGAAATTGCGAAATGTTATTTCTTGTTTGTGCACGTTTATGTCTAATAACAAGTAAAAAAGTCTAAGCTCGGGCGGAGCCGAATATTAGCTACCCGGCTCAAGTATTAAATATAGTTTTTTTCACCTCTCCGAAAATTACCGCTACATGGTAAATATTTCAAACATCTTCGATAGAACGTTCAGTTAGACACAATGAGATCAACTTATATTCTTATGTGTGGGCGGTATCACGCCCATTATCCAAAATTACATAATAATATTATTTCTTTTCAAGGGCTTGCAGTTCCTATCAATTTTGAGTGAATTGGCGTCCTTTAATCTCGAAATATCGAAGTTTCAAGCATTTCTGAAATTTACAGTTATATGAAAAGGGTGTAACTTAATCCCATTTCAATAATTGTTAAGGTTTTGCTTTTATGATTGGTTTGGTACAAATAGATCGCACGGTTACCGAGATATACATACCTGGTCATAAGTGGGCGGTGCCAAGCATATCTTCCAATTTTATCATAAACGTGTTTTTTGCTAAAGAATTATTGCAAACATCAATTTTGAAAAAAATTAGCGTAAGTATGTACTGATATATCGAAGATTTCGTATTTCTCTAAACTACCGTTACATGGGATGTGGGTATGGTTATTGTCCGATTTTAAAAATTTTCAGCCGTTTGGTATGTTGTACCAAGGCTAACCACTGTGCCAAGTTTGGGAGAAATTTGTGTAGCGGTTACCAAGATATACACATGTAGTCATAACAATTTATAATGTTCTTATTTTACGTCCAAAAATCATTGTGAATAACAATTTTCAGTGAAAAAGCTTCAGTGGTTACTAAAATATCGCAGTTTTCGTATTTCCGAAAACTATCGTTATATGGGAAGTGGGCGTGGTTACAGTCCGGTTCCGCCCATTTTCAATACCAACCTACCTTGGGTAAAATGGCAATCTACATACCAAATTTCGTTGAGATATCTCGACTTTTGGTCGAGTTATCGTGTACATACAGACATGGCTTAATCGACTTCTCTTTTCATTCTGATCTTTTATGTATACATTTCTCTATATCTATCTCGATTCGTTTTGGTTGTTACAAACAAGCGTTACATGAACAAAGTTATAATACCCTTGTACCAGGCCCAGCCGCAAGGAGGGTTTGGGGGTTCAAATTCCCCTGTTGTAGGAAAATATTCATACAAATTTGCCCTATACGCGATGTCAACGTAATCCGTATAAGCAACAACCTTGGCGGCCCCCATTGCGTCTCTCGCAAGAGAAAGTTCACGGTTAAGTTCCAAAGGAGTGGCGAAAGCACGCCACCCTGTGGTGTGCCCATTGTCACATATCTTGAAGCCGAGTTCTCGCCGACGTTTGCCGTTATCAGAACATTTGCCTTATAAGCTCCACCAGAGAATTGTCTACCTCCAGTCCCCTCAAAGCCTGTATTATGGCCTCTGAAAGCTCCCTCAATGTCTAGAAAGGCTACAAGACAATAGTCCTTGTAACTGAAGGATATTTCAATAAAAATGAAGCGCTGTTTCCGTGGACTTGCCCCTCATTTAGGCATGTTGATTGTTAGCCAGTAGTCGACTATCGATGGTGTAAGATAGGCAGTTACTAACTAACTAGGGTATTAAGCACAAAGGAAGAGACTTTTATCGATATTGTTTTAAATTTTTCTATCGATATTCTTCATCGAGTTTGTTATCGATATTTTTATAGATATGTTATCGATATTTTTATCGATGTTACTATCGATTTTGTTGCCCAAAAGGGTAAGGGATCTAGGTAGAAAAAAGACAAAAAATATAACCTGCAGCAAAAGCGTTGTGTTATGTTATGTTATGTTATATTCTTATATGTTGTTCAACGCATTTCAGCTCAATTGATTTCAACTAAAATCAACTCGTCTCAGCTCAACCCACTTCACCTCCTCTTAATTTTAGTGGTTGAATTTCAACAGAAGCGAACACTAGTCATTATTAAAGCATACATTTAGGAGGCATTTCCGGCCCAAACATGTATCTACATGTACTTAATCGTAATTAGGCATTTATGTGTAAAAAGGCTAATTACATTTATCAAGTTAATTTTCGTGACATATTTATCCATCGAATACCATAGGTCCACAAAAAACCTACTTCAGAAAAATTGAGAAAGGGCATTCATATTTCCATGGCATATTTAGATCGCCGAGTTCGTATATGCCCTCCGTTTTTTTTCAGATTGGCTCTCATTTACGAATAATTGCGAATTGTGTAGAATTTTCAGTTTCCAAAATGTTGATGCTTTCTCAATTTAAATTAAATAAATAACTTAAAAGTATAAAAAAAGAATGCGGTAAAGTGTGGTAAAGACCCATACGTTCTCGTCGAAGTTGAGTAGAGGTTCCTATTGTCCAGTTTCATAGTCCTTCTTATGATCTTCTGAGGGCACTGAAATTTGAGGACATATAATTCAGTAAATCTCGGTGCTTAGCTCCGACGAAAGCATTTGAGTATCGATCGCACTTTTGCGCATTCGTTTTCTCATATTTTTAAGCTATTTTTACTGATGAAGAAAACAGAAGGAAGAAACTAGCGGTGCATCGAGTTTTTCCCTCGGATCTTTGACAAATAATATTCGATCAGACTAACAGATTTTTAATTATGCCATCTTCGAATCGCTCTATAACCAGCCGTTGAAAACATTTGCTTGGAATATCATTTGAAGGATCTTAAACTTCGACTTTAAATAGCGCAGAAAGTAGATGTAGGCGGACAGTTTTATTACAAACTTTTGCTAAAAATAAGTATCCCATAGCCCTATTTCAAATAGTTCAAAAGACTATAAATTATAGTAGATGCTTTCTATTTGTATGTTTACTAGTTTTATTTTAAGATTGGTCCATAAAAAACATAATAACGTAAGAAACCGTGTATGTAATCTATACTATATAAATAAATTAAATAAATAAAATTCGAACCCAAAAGAGCGTGAGAGCAAACCAGCCGATGTACTGGGTCGATTTCTATGATTCAAGTTTTAAATTGACATATTTCTACCACAGTAGGAAATAGTGGTATTTTTAAAATGAAATTTTAATAAAAAGTACGTTTAATTAAAGTATTAAGTTGATCCAACAATACCACGCATTGCTAGACCGTTTGCCTTTCACGCGCTTGAGTTTAGAGAGCATCAACAACCCATATACATATTTCTCTCTATTCTTTTCTCTTTTTAATACTCAGCTAGCACAGCGCAAAAATAAAAAAAAGAACCTTTGCCAGCTTCAGGCAGGCGCAGAGCGAAACTTCCCAGCGGCGCACTGCTAAATGGGGTTCGTCCACAATATGCATTGCGTAATTCATACAAATAAAAGATTAAAACACCGCTGACCCAATTTAAAATTGTAATGCTTATCGTAGGCAGTCTACTTACAATGCACATTACAATTTACAAACGAATTGTAATGAACGCCCGAAGAGTATTCGGTCACATCATACTTTCCGATTACAAACAAAACCAGTATGTAAAGGACGCTAACCACAAAGCGGCCATGCCTATGGCAAAGTAATCTGGGTTGTAATCCATTCATTCCGATATACCGCCTTCGAAGTTTTGAAGGAGTATTCGATGACGTAATGTGCATTTGCGCCGCTGGGAAGCAACACCCATTTAACAGAATTTTTAAGAGAGAGCCGTAAGTTACGTTAAGGTCGGTATTATGCAGACAAATTTTTGTTTGCCAAATTAAATGGCGGCTGCTTACTTTGCTCGGAGGTGGCTATGTCGAGTTTGGCACAGGGTTGCACGTTCATTATGGTTTTCATGGCTATTGCCAACACGAAATGAGAATTTCGTACATAGCAACATTTGTCTAAAATTTTTGTATATGACAACGCCGAATTCGCTGCAGTTTGACCAAACAAAATGAGTTTGCTGTGAGAGTCGCCAAACTCACTCTCTCAGAGTTTGCTGCAACAACAATTGCACGCAGTTTGCCAAACAAAATTTCTGCATAACACCGACCTAAGTTGCCACAATCAGACCATAACTCAATTGACTGAATGCTGATCTGCTTGTTGGATTTGCATGAAGCGAAACACACGTTTCTTTGCTGTTCTTTATTCTGTATGCTACTACAGCGATGTAAAATAAGGTTTCTGCTGCGCAGCGCCAACTGCTTTTTTAATGAACTTCATATTTATGAAACAAGTAATTTTTAGCAAAAAAAAAACGACTTCAACTCCCATATAAAAAATATATATATATATATATATATATATAT
>NW_016158717.1:58505-59020 GCF_001687245.7 Rhagoletis zephyria
CTCCTTTTTTGGAAGTCGGTTAATAAAGGAAAAGCTGAAGATCAATGTATGTATGTATGCCACACCAAGAAGCCTACAGTGAGCATGTGCCGATATCACAGCAAGCAGCATTTTGAAGTAAAACAAGTAAAAGCTCAGTTAGTCTAGACTTAATTTCCGTAACTTAACTTAATTTAATATTTTGGCTAACCTGTTATATGAGAAACTGTGTTGGCGGTTAGTTAAAACTTAACTTACCGTAAGAAACTTAAGAACCTGTAGATTTTAGGTTCTCAAGTTACGGCCTTACGGAAATTGAGAGCGGTGAGAGAATCAGGCTTGCCAGACTCTTTTTCTTAAAAATAAATGAAAGCAAACATTTTTGTTTGAATAAATTTTTTTGATATGGCATTTTAGCCAGCGAACTGTTAAACAGCTGAAAAAAGAAATACAAAAACAAAATATTTCCGCTCTTGGCTTAAGTTGACGTGTTGAATAACCATTGATGATTTCTTACGGTAAGTTAACTTAAGTTA
>NW_016158717.1:59929-105508 GCF_001687245.7 Rhagoletis zephyria
GACGGACGGACAGACAGTCACCGCTTAATCGATTTCTCTTTTCATTCTGATCATTTATGTATACATTTGTCTATATCTATCTCGATTCGTTTTGCCTGTTACAAACAACCGTTATGTGAACAAAGTTATAATACCCTTGTGCACAAGTGCGCTCGGGTATAAAAACAACAAGTAATTTTTAGCAAAAAAAAACCGACTTAAAAAAATATATTTCATGATCCAATGATCGGATCTAAACCAAATAAGTATGGGACCACCTCTGAGACACTACCTTTCCGTTGCAAAAAGATTGAAATCGGTTGACGTGGTGCAAAGTTATGCGGTAACATACATAAAAAAAAAAAAAATAAATTAAAAAAAATTCCGACGATCTGATAACCTCCTCCTTTTTTGGAAGTCGGTTAATAATCGAATACTCCTTCAAAACTTCGAAGGCGATATATCGGAATGAATGGATTACAACCCAGATTACTTTGCCATAGGCATGGCCGCTTTGTGGTTAGCGTCCTTTACATACTGGTTTTGTTTGTAATCGGAAAGTATGATGTGACCGAATACTCTTCGGGCGTTCATTACAATACGTTTTCGTTTGTAAATTGTAATGTGCATTGTAAGTAGACTGCCTGCGACAAGCATTACAATTTTAAATTGGGTCAGCGGTGTTTTAATAATTTATTTTTATGAATTACGCAATGCATATTGTGGACGGACCCCATTTAGCAGTGCGCCGCTGGGTAGTGATGTTCCGATACGAGTACATATGAGTAAATACTCGAGTACCTCTACCAAGTACCGAGTATTTTTGGTACTTCGATACATGTGACCAAGTACTTGGTTGGTATCGAGTAATTTGTGCAAGTATTTACCCGGTCGAAAAATTTATGCAACTCTAGTCAAGTTAGTAAAGTTGCCACAAGTTGGATATGTGCGGTTTGACACATATCCCATGTGCTGAAGCTTTAAGGCCGGTCCACATAGAACTTTCGCGTTGGCTTTGGCGTTGGCGTTGGTTTGACACAACGCACGTTAAAAGTATGCTTGCTACAATGAACGCTTGGCAGCGAATGCCTGGGCCACTAAATTAACATACTAACGACAGATAAATTAATGCTTCATATCAATAATTGCATTAAAAACGATATGTCTTGCCCGCACTTGATTAAAAAGGGAAAATATTTGCACACAATTTTATGTATTTGCAACAGCTGACGAGCAACGCACGCGAAAAGATGAGAGTAGGCCATCTTTTTGATTTGTGTTGGCGTGAGCGTTGCCGAATTTTGGCTATGTGGACGGCTGCATTTGAATTCATGTATTCATAGTTAGCTGATGAAGCGACGCCAACGCCAACGCAACGCCAAAGTTTTATGTGGGCGGGCCTTTATGGTATTTTATACAAAAATATCCTGCGTTACGCAGGAAAAATACGTATATACACAGTTATGTTAAAAATAAGCATTTATTTTCATATTCACAAAGCCATTTCTGAATTAAATTATTTGCTATTTCTGAATTAAATTATATCTTTTTAACTAACATATAAAAGTTGCGGGAATATGTATTTACCTATATGTATGTATATATTAAAAATAATCATGTATTTTCATATTAAAAAGCCTTTTTGCATTAAATTATATCTTTGTAACACATAAAAGATGGTTTTGTTTATTTAAAAAAGATTGCAAAACTGTTTTGAAACATTTCGTCCGATTACTTTTGAGTGCAAGTAGAATCGAGTATTTTCTAGCGATACTTTGAGTAGCATCGAGTACCCCCTTCGATGTTCGAAAATGAGTACTGGTATCGAGTACATGGTGGTATCGAACGAACACTACCGCTGGGCTTATTGTTGAACATCCGAAACTTAACCTAACTTAATGCCACGTCGAAATCTGTTTAATTTTGATTTTATAAGTTCTACGTTCCGTTAGGTTGAATTAAGTTGCCATAATCAGGCTTTTAGACTTAATACATGCAAACATATGTACATAACTATGTTCAAATTAAAATTGATATGGTAAAGTAATTTAGCCCTGTTTTTTATAGGAATCCTGCCTCTGTCTAGCCGAATTCTATTTTACCAACGCTGAAGTGGCATGCACAACAGTACATATGTATGTCTATTTGTTGGGCACCATGGGAATTCGGCACATTGTTTTCGCGATGTTGATAAATTAGCAAGTGCGTTAAAGGCTGAGTTTTTTAGCTTATACAAAGTGGAATTTCGTTACTAAATAAAAAAAAAAATCTTTGAAATAACAGAATAGTGCGAAGTGTTTAAAAATGCCTAAAGCTAAAAGAAATTTGTCAAGACAAATGGTCCGTAATAAGAGAATCGTTTTTTTTCGCGGGCAGGGGGTCCAAAATGCCTATTGCATCGTCAAGGCTGTCGTCACAACAATGGTATGTCCGGAGACTAAAACACTCCCCCCGAATTGGAACCGTCGCCCACCCTGGGACCACTAATCGCATTGCTTCAGGGTGGCGTTCCATATTTCTCATTAACTAAAGTTCCCCTCTTGACTCTAAGCAAGTATTCTGCATATTTAACTATGTTCTTCCAGTTAGTTTCGTTAGTTTAGTTTTCTGCGTCGCTGTATACGCATGACGGCTCTTCGGCTGTTCCCATTTTATACAGGTATTTGCGAAAGTAACCATGCCCAGACAGCATTTGTGTGACGTAATAGTTTATTTCGCCATGTTCTCTTTGGGTCCACAGTTTTAGGACTTTTATTAGCCTAGCCGTCCATCTGCCGCGACTTTCGTTTTGAAACCTATCTTGCCATAGTCTTACAGGCCTATTCTGCTTGTAACCGAACATTTTGTAACAAGCTAATTTTGTTACCAACAATTGTCACCACTTCTTGTAACCGCAATTCTATTTAATCGTTTTAATTTATTCAGCAATTCAGCTATGGAGTTTTGTGTAAATTCTGGTATCGCATATTTCACGGGGTNATTTTGTTACCAACAATTGTCACCACTTCTTGTAACCGCAATTCTATTTAATCGTTTTAATTTATTCAGCAATTCAGCTATGGAGTTTTGTGTAAATTCTGGTATCGCATATTTCACGGGGTAATATTTTGTTACCTGCTTATGAGATGGTAACAAAATTTACCGGTTACAAGAGTGTGGAGAATATGAAAAGGGTTTAAAAATTGGCAGTAACTTTACTAACCGGTAACAAAATTTTTGTTACCAACGCAAAATAGGCCTGTTAGTATCTCGTCTCTTACTTTTTCCCTTTCGTTGCCACTTGGATTCGTTTGCGCCTTAAACTCCCACATTTTCTTGCGTTCGGCTGCTAACAGCTCAATGGGAACCGTTCCGCTTACAACTAGTATTGCCTCGCCGGACACTGTACGGTACGTAGAGGCTACTCTTAAAGCTGCTGTGCGATGAGCTCTAGAAAGTATCTTGCAACGGTTATTTTTCTGTAGGGTGTCAGCCCAGATCTGCGCTCCGTATAGCAAAATATTCAAGGTTGTGGACATTAGAAGTTTTCTTTTACTTTGGGTCGGTCCACCAATATTGGCCATTAATCTGCTTAGGTAAGCCGCTACCTTTGCTGCTTTTGCGGCTGCGTGCTGCATTTGTGCCCAATACGTTAGCCTTGGGTCTAGCCTTACGCCTAAGTACTTTATTACTCTTTGCGTCTTTAATGTAAAGCCGGTCAGTTTCATGCTCACTTCTAAGGGAATACGTTTCTTGGTTAGGAGTATTACCTCGGTTTTCTCTGCTGCAAATTTAAGACCGTGTGAGTCGAGCCATGCCTGTGTTCCTACCATAGTGTGATTTAATTTGCGACGGGCGTCTTCGGTGTCTCTTGCGGTGATCAATGCGGCAATGTAATCAGCGTAGGCTACATATATGTGTCATCTGGCATTTCAAGGTTTAATATTCCGTCGTAGCTGACATTCTATAGGTCTGGCCCAAGAATGGAGCCTTGTGCTGCACCCGACGTGATCGCCATTTGCCGGGGTCCATCGGTGGTTTGGTACAATAACTCCCGGCCTTCTAGGTAGCTTCTGACCATGAGTCTAAGGTACGTGGGTATGTTGCAGACTTCTTCTAGTGCGTGTATCATATTTTCCCATTTTGCGGTGTTGAAGGCGTTGCGAACGTCTAAGGTTGCAAGCAGAACTAGCTTTTTGTATTGGTATGCGGCTTCTACTGTTGTTGTTACGTGTTTTATAGCTCCAATTGTTGATCTACCGGGCCTGAATCCGTACTGTCTTGAGGAAAGTCCGCCACCGCTAGCGATAGCCGCTTCTATTCTAGGTTTTAGCAGCCTTTCTAAGAGTTTTCCAGCTGTGTCCAGCATACAGAGTGGTCGATACCCTGATGGTGAGTCAAGGTTCCCCTTTCCTTTGGTGATTAAGACGAGCTGCTGCCTTTTCCAAATTTCTGGAAATATTCCGTTCTTGAGGCAGGCATTGTACATATTTAGAAGCACTTGAGGGCGTTCTGTGGCGATTATTTTTAGAACTTCTGCTGGAATGCCGTCTGGGCCTGGTGCTTTCTTGGCCTTTACTCTATTAGTGGCGGACTTGAGCTCTTCTGCGGTAAATGGTGGTATTTCTTGAGGAGCGATGATAGGCTGCATTTCTTTGGTTAATGCCTCATACGTGAGAATGAATTCGCTTACTATATAGTCCATTTTTTGAGCGCTTAGCTCTGGTGGTTTTGCCATAGCCCCAAGTTATTTCATCACCACCTTGTATTCGAGACCCCAGCGATTTCTGTTTATATCCTCACGCAGTTCTTTCCACTTTCTGTTCTTGCTGGCCTCGATTGATCGTTTGAGTTCTTTTCTAGCAGCTTGGTATAGTTGTGCCTCTTCGATTGCAGCACTTTTACGCCTGGCCCTGGTGTAAGTACGCCTCAGGTGGAGGCACGTTCGTCTTAGTTGAGCTATGTTTTCCATCCACAAATATGTAGGAGTTTTGTGTCGATTGCTTCCAGTTGTCGGCATCGCTTTGGTACAGGCTCTGGAGATCATTTTCATTGTAGTCTCTACTATTTCCATTGCGTTATTGTAAGTGGATTCTTCTGATCCATGCGCATCTATTTCAGATAGTAGTGCTTCACTATTTAATTTCGAGACATTCCATTTGCGAGTGCTACATTGCATCTTCTTTCGTAAACCATCGTTTTTAGAGTCTATTACAAAAGAGATGTATTGGTGATCGCTACCAGTGTAATCTTCCAATACTTTCCATTCCTTTATGGTGCCTGCTATGCCTTCCCTGTGGGGAAAATCTCTAGTTTTGAACTGGTGCGCTTCTAGTACATTTAGAACCACTACTAGTTCACGATAAATCTCTTTAGCATGCAAACAACTGGCGAATTTAACACAGCGATGTCATAGGAATTGGAAATTGTCCCCCGCTGCATTACCTTTTCTATAGTTCAGAACCAGTCCTAAATTCGACATATGGGATCTAGTTCGCTTTGCACCCCATTTTCTATAGTTTCGAACCAGTTGTAAACGAAAAAAGTAACAAGATGTTTTCTTTTTGGGTTACCATGGTAGCAATTTTTAATTATTTGCAGAGAAATGTATTTTCCATGATAAAAACATAAAAAGGTAAAGCCATTGAGAGGCAGTCTGACGTTTGCCAACAATATAATTTTAAAATTCAAAACTCAAACTCACACACACATTCTCATTTTCAATCTCAAACAAAAACAATTGTGAACAATTAAATTTTTTTATTTTCAATTTTATATGATTTTAAAATGTTGGCAAACGTCTGAAAAAAAATCATGGCCGACGAATTGAGAGAATGAATTTACCTTGTAATGTTTTTATCATGGTATTTTCAATCTGAAATCAAATTTGTTTTAATGAATGTAAATTAAATTTGTGCATTTGAAAACACGTTTACATACCTTTGGCTGTAGCTGAATTTGCAGAGGTGCTGACTGTTATTGGTTATGTTCCAGAAGGTCCCATAATGTTAAGATGTTAACACAAATATTAGTTTTGTATTACCAAACTATGAAAAAGCATCTGCGACGTGCAGACTGAAAGCGTATTTGAACGAAAAACCCGCCAAGCAAAAATCTATTTAAAGTAAACAAGCCCCCCGCTGCATCCCTTTTTCAGCAGTTTCGAACTAGTTCAAAATTCGCCGATGAGATCTAGTTCGTTCTGCATCCCTTTTTCTATAGTTTTGAACCAGTTCTAAATTCGTCATTTTAGATATAGATTTCTAACATTGTTGTTTAAAAGTACCACATATCGCTGCTTTTGAACTGGTGGCGATTTAGTTACTATCGGTTAAAGATCTAGTACGGAACTACAAATTTGGTTCACCAGTTCGGGGTTTCCCTACAGGGTTCTGATGCTAGTGTGATGTCTGGCGTGGTTTCCTCGCATCCTGGTCTTCGGAAGGTTGTTGCTGCGCCAGTATTGAGCACTATAAATCCGAGTGGGGCTGACATTTCTAGCACGCGTTTGCCTCTGGAGTCCGTGTTTGGCATCCCCCACTCCGTGGCTCTTGAGTTTAGGTCTCCTGCCATCAGAATGGGTCCTTCCAAGTTCATGGCCGTATCTTCAGAGAATAGTAGCAGCTGCGCAAATAGAAACGATGCCTGCAATCGGAATTAGATCTGCGTTTATTTATCGACTTCAAATCAATTATATATATAGGTGATTTTTACAAAAGTTTATCTACACATATCTGTGCCGTACCTATCAGTGTCAGTGAAAAATATAATATCGTTGCCCCAGTCCCAAATAGAGTTGTTCAGACCGTCCGGCACAATGCCGTTTTTTACCGTCAGTGCTGCTTCAGTGTTCGTTCCGTAATACACTCGTTTTATACACTCTAAAAACTGCATGTAAAACTGCTACTGAAAAGTGTTTATTTTCAATCAAAATCTGTGTAAGTATACGCATAAGATGTTCAAGACTGGATTTTTGAACGAGATGTTTAAAATACACACACGAAATGTTTATAATTGCAAACGCTTTTAACGCAAAACTACAGTTAAAAAATAAAAATTAGGTACATTTGATGTGTAGTTTTGCTCTATGCGACAAATCTGGTATGTAAAAGTAAACAGGCAGTTTTTAATTTTATTAACACGGTGTCTAAATTTGCACACATTAGGAGAGGAAACTGGCAACCTCTCTTCTCTTCTTATTTATTGGCGCTGTAACCGCCTAAGCGATTTTGGCCTAGTCCAAAACAGCACGCCAGTCATTTCTCTTCAGTGCTAACTGACGCCAATTGCAAATGCCAAGTGAAGCCAAGTCCTTCTCCACCTGGTCTTTCCAACGCAGAGGAGGCCTTCCTCTTCCTCTGTTACCAGCATCGCGGCCCGCGTTGAATATTTTCAGAGCAGGAGCGTTTCTGTCCATTCGAACGACATGGCCAAGCCAGCGGAGCCGCTGAATTTTAATTCGCTGCACTATGTCTATATCGTTGTAAAGCTCATACAGCTCATCGTTAAATCGTCTGCGATATTCGCCATCACCAACACGTAAAGGCCCGTAAATCTCTCGCAGAATCTTTCTCTCGAAAACTCCAAGAGCCGCCTCTTCAGATGCTTTGATTGTCCATGCCTCCGCGCCATACACCAGGACAGGCATGATGAGTGACTTATAGAGTGTGATCTTTGTATGACGAGAGAGCTTAAGCTTAAGATTTGCGCGATCGGGCGGCCCCGTATCGTCGCGTATAAGTTACAAACGAGAAATTGAAGTAACACAGAAAATTACAATTCATATGGCAATATTAAAATTCAAGTAAAAAAGAATTTAGGGTTTGCAACTATTAGATGTCGTCCTTCTCAAGTCGATGAGATTCACACTCACGTCCTCAACACAACCTTTCGCCGGTTATAAACATGGCTGCGTAGTACCAGGATGACAGAAAATCTTTGGGCATGAAGTCTTATAGCTCATTCAATTTCAGTACAAAAAGTAAACATTTGAAGTACCTTAAAATTCGCGTTGATTTTTGTGAATTTTTTTTTTGTTGGAGATGTGTTGCATTTTCATCCACAGAAAATACTAATGTTCCAAAATACTCGTATTTTTATATCGAAGAAAATGCAGAATCTCGAACTTGCACTTTAATATACGGAAATTAAATTGACTATAAAAATGCATGCCCAAAACTTTTCTAAAAAATCTGATTAAATAATTTAAAATTATGATAGCAATTTTTGAAACCGGTTGAATTTTCACGAATTTCGCCTTTATTGACAAATTTTACGTGGCAAAATTACTTGATTTTTTTATGAATTACGCCTAAAGGCAAGTGAAGTACAATGCGACGGCTGATCTTCGGAAGTGATGCCTTTCCACCTCTCGCAATCAATCTCCTCCTTTTCCTTCACGTTGGTGACACCGTTAACCTCAACCTGTTGGGGAACAGATAAAGGAAGATGAAAAATTTCCTCTGGCTTGACCCTGTTTTCGTCCACGGACTACCCCAAATTTCCACAACGTTTTTGATTTTGTTCGCCTTCAGCTGGTGGTTGCGGTATTCTGTTACCTGAGTATGTAGGGGTGACACCCTGCAGAAATGGCTTTCGGGCTAATGCCGTGACCGCCTCCATCCCGCTAAAACCCTGGCAGGCCTCGAAGTAAGTTCCGATCTCATCGCCGTTAAGTTGGTGGTTGTAGGTAACGGTTGACTATAAGGGTAATACCATGTTCTGACTGACAATGAAAACGAGTTTTGGGATTGTGGGCTGAAGGCTGTCCACACCGGCTGTTATTGTTTTCGTTGACATTTCTTACATCTTTTGATTACAGTTTTGCTACACAAGAACAAAACCAAAATACTTTTCCTTCTTGGTACATGGTATAAGGGGTCAACCCACCGCATAACCTCTCTGTTTTCATAGATATCCATGGGATCCCATAGTGACTACAATGCCCGAGTGAGTATAGCGGCTTCGAGTGGGGACCCTTTTAGAATGGACAAGCCGATTAGTTTAAAACTAAAAAAAAAAAATCACCTTCGCCTCCCCAGCTCGGGAAAAGGCAGCGCAGGCGCAAGCGTCTTCTAGCCCTATGGAGGGCATTTCCGGGGCGGCTCTGGAGGCAACTTCGAAGGCTTTCCTCAAGGGGCAGGGGTCTCACGACCTAGCTCAAGTGGGGAAAGTCGGCCACAAAAATTAACACCGGCCTCAGGAAAGGGTGAGGTTGGACACGCTTCCAGAGCACAGCTGGGGTTTCGGTGGAAAACCAAACCAAAAGGCAAAGGTCGGTGGAGGAACAACAGCCTCGACCAAAGAAAATCCGGACGCACTCCGGGGCAGCTAGGCCTAGCTTTGCTGAAGTTGCTAGGGGTAGGATCCTTATTGGGGTTCTTGACCACGGCAAATGTCATTTTTGACGTCTTGCTGGAGAACCCCGGAACCCCTCCCGCGTGCAGAGATGCCGGCTGGTACCAGGGCCACATCAAGGTGGTGGCTTGTGATGTTGGGAGGTCGGTGGCGCTGTATAAGGCCGCCGTCACAAAGGTGGGAGCTGTCTACCCTGGAACAAATCTGGAGGTGGTGGACTGGAAAGACATTCCAGTCAGGCCTAGGGCAAGGGCGTGGGTGCCGGTCACAACCAAGATCGCCGGAGCGCATCCTTAGGATGCCGCAAATTATGAATGTGGCTCTTCCAATGAGCGATGAGAGGGTCGTACGAGTCGAAGACCCGGATGGACCGGCGAGACAAGTGGTTCCGTCTCAAAACTGGGTCTCGATAGAGCTTCGGGAGAGGAGACAGAGCCAGGTCTTCTACGACTCGACGAGGTCTATCGCGCGGACGCGCAGCGCGCATTTGGTGCGAGTGCCTCAGTGGACGTGGACATTGAGGCGCCTAAACCCGAGGGGGATCTCTCTGGCGCTGTGAGCAGTGCCCCCACGGAATCCAACCTCGCATTGGCGATGCGGAGGATGTGCGAGGAGGAGCTGCTACTCAGTGATGGTGACGTCGACGCCGACGTCACCGTCGTAGCAGTAGAGGAGGTGGAAGGAACCTCAAGTGAGGATACTGCAGATCAATCTCCACAGATCTAGGGCAGGCTCCGAAGCTCTTTTGAGTCACCTGTACAACGGCGACGTCCATGTCGCGCTCATCCAAGAGCCCTGGGCGCACAACTCGAGGGTCTGTGGCCTAGCGCAGTGGGTTTTAAGCTTCTGGGGGAGCGAAGTAGAGGTAAAATTAGAACCTGTGTAATAGCAAAGTCAGATTTAAACATCTTTCTTCTACCTTATTATAGCGATGGTAACATCACGAGTACCTTACTGGAGATACGAGGCGCGTCGATCGTGCTGGCTCCGTTTACATGCCCTATGAGGCTGATGATCCTCCGCAATACTTGTTGCGCAGGCTGGTGCAGGAACACAGCACAGGCTTCGTTCTGATCGGAGGCGATGCTAATGCTCACCATGTACAGTGGGGGAGCTCGAACATCAATTGTCGAGGTGAGTCTCTTTTTAACTACCTGTTAACAACTAATCTCATTATATGTAACAGGAGTTCAGAACCTACTTTTGTTGTGAAAACCCGTGAGGAGGTTATAAACCTTACGCTATGTAACGACAATCCTTTTGATATGGTTAAAATCTGGAGAGTTCTAAACGAACACATTTTTTCCGCCATAGATATATTGAGACGATTCTGGACATTAATCTAACTGTTTCGCAGGTTCGAAAGAACGTAAGGAATACAGACTGGTAAATCTACAAAGACGCTCTGGAACGTAAGTTACCATATCCGGCACTTAGTGAGCTTAGCAACACTGGTGAGTTGGAGAACATGGTTAATTCTTTTACTCGGTTTTGCTCAAAGGCCTTGGCTAAGGCTTGTCCTGACCCTAAACCTAGGGGAAAGCGAAAACCCCACTGATGGCCTGCAGGGTGCAGTTCAACAAGGTAAGAAGGCTGAGTCAAGAATCTGATTGGCAAAGATATAAGCAGTTTTTTCGTGAGTACAAGAAGGCTTTGTGGGAGGCTAAGAGGTCATCCTGGAGGGATTTCTGTAGTAGTGTTGAGGATAATTCCGAGACTTCCAGATTAAGAAAAATACTGTCGAGATCCTCGAACTAGATCGGGTTTCTGCAGAAGCAAGATAGTTCCTGGACCTGAACGACGGGAATGGAAACGATAGAACTACTCTTGGACACACGTTTCTCAGGGAGTTCGCAAACAGGGGGCTTTTTGCACCTTCCTTCGGGTGGGGTAGTAAACGTGTCTGTCAAGAGGGAGAGGATTGCTTGGACGATACAAAGCTTTAAGCCCTATAAAGCGGCAGGCCAGATGGGATTGTTCCCGCACAACTGGCTGCGACGCTTGAAACCTCTGTAAGTTGGCTTATAAACATCTTCAGAGCCTGTTTAAAGCTAAACTACATACCGACAGCACGGAGATCTGTCTCCGTGGTGTTTACTCCTAAAGATGGTAAGGCTTCACACACAAATCTCAGACCTATTAGCCTCTCTTCCTTTGTGCTTAAAACCCTAGAAAGGATAGTGAGTAACTGCCACCACCTTACACCATCGATAGTCGACTACTGTCTAACAATCAACATGCCTTAATGAAGTGCAAGTCCACGGAGACAGCGCTACATAGCCTGATCAATTTTATTGAAAAATCCTTCAGTTACAAACCTTATTGTCTTGTAGCCTTTCTAGACATTGAGGGAGCTTTTAACAATATAAGTTCAGAGGCCATAATACAGGCCTTGAGGGGACTGGAGGTAGACAATTCTCGGGTGGAGTTTATAAGGCAAATGCTCTTATGTAGGGTGATCACGGCAATCGTCGGTGAGAACTCGTCTCCAAGATATGTGAAAAGGGACACACCACAGGGTGGCGTGCTCCCGGAACTCCTTTGGAACTTAAACGTAACGCCGCCAAGGTTGTTGCTTATACGGATGACGTTGCCATCGCGTATAGGGGGAAGTTCCCGCAAACTCTGTGCGAATTAATGTAGAGGGCACTTCGCGAGGTATCAAGAGACCACGCGCAGTGGTCTCTGCGTCAATTCCGAGAAGGTGGAACTTGTTCTCTTTACGAGAAGATACAAAACACCGCTACCGACTCCGCCTGAACTGAAAAACTGAGCTGGAAGGAGAACATAATCCAGCGTTATGAAAAGGCGTCTGTGGCCTTATTTTCTTGCAAAAGGGCCGTTGGCAAGAAATAGGGTTTGAGCCCAAGTATATACCGCTGGATCTACACATCGCTGGTTAGACCGATTCTCCTTTATGGAATTATAGTATGTTGGCCAGCCTTGAGCAAGGCCTCAAATTTTAATCTTCTGAGCAAATTACAGAGGATTAGTATGATCTGGATTAGCGGAGCAATCAGGACAACGCTAAATAATGATTTAAGTGTATTTTTGGATCTTCTGCCACTAGATCTAGTGGGTCAGCAAATGACATCTCTTGCTGCACTTCGGTTAAGAGAGACAGGGCAATGGGAATCGGGATTGCTAGGTCACTGCTGCATTCTGAAGAAACATAGCTTTCTTCCGGGCTGTACAGACCGTTGGGTAGAAACTCTGGTTCCGGATAGAAACTTCGTCATGAAAATCCCAAGGGGGGAGGAATGGGAATAAAACTACTATACTCCACCCGGTAGTATAGTAATTTTGACGGACGGTTCAAAAATGAGCGGCGGAGTGGGTTCTTTTCCCGAAGCCCTGCCCTGAGCCGTTCATTTCGACTACCGGCATTGGTATGCCCTTCGCCACTTGCAAGCTGCTTTTATGTGAGTCTATCTATGCTCGCGCGAGCGAGAGATGGATGCAAACTACGACCTGTCGAATTTCTAGGCAAACTTGATGACTCGGAGTGCCTTAGCATAGACGCTGCACAATTAGCAAGAATTATGAGGAGGAGGAGACAGTGCTTCACCTTCTCTGTAAATGCCCGGCATTATCGAGAAGCAGACTGCGCTTTCTGGGGCCTCCTTTCTTTAGTGACCTTGACAAATTGGGAGATTTAAACCCTAGATGCCTTACGAGTTTCCTCAACGATTCAAAATGGTTTAGCAAGCGAGAGTGAAAACTCTTAGTCGTTGTATCACAACAGGCCTTCATTTCGTGGCCTATGCAGCAGTGGCAGCCACATCTACCTACATATCTACCTTTATGAATTACGAATGAGCCGTAAACAATGATAATGTGAAAATGCTTTATAAAATAATTTTTCTGTTCAAAATTTTCAAATCGCTAAAATGAAAACCTCGTGGAAATGGTATGCAATTCTTGAAAATCAATATTTTCGATCGGAAAACTCTGGTTCTCTTCAGGAGACTTCCAATAACAATATCCAATTGTTTATTTCACCAGTTTTTAATGATGAAGTTTTATTATTTATCCCCCCATTGCACTTTCTGGCATTTTCTAGGGATTTTCGCAGACCTGTAAAATATAGTTCCTAAGAAAAACTTTTTAAAAGGATAATTGGGTATTATTATTGGGAATCTGTTGAAGAGAAACAGAGTCTTCCGATCGAAAAGTATTGATTTTCAAGAATTCCATACCATTTTTACGAAAAGTTCTTTTTTCCCATACAAAATACATGGAAAACTTTGAGCGCTTTGAGCGACCTCTAAATATTTTTTTGATTTCAAAATAAAAAATGGGGGTATACTTATTTCGATATAGAACAATCCTAGGGTGTAAGAGCATAAAAATTCCGACTTTACTTTTGTAAATCCATTTTTGGGCCACCCTAATGAATACATGTTTGGGATAATTTTTCAAGCTTTTTCTCTTTGTCTTGTCTTAAATAAAACTGTATTAAAAGTATTAAAAGATATTATGTCTTTTTATTATAAAAACAAAAAATATCATATCTCATCTGGCAACGTTCGTCGCTTAAACATTCGCTTGCAAGAATTTCCAAAGATTATCTGTTTCACGAGTGCTAAGCAGTTATAATTTGGGATATTCACACCGGAAAAAGCTTGTTGAAGCCAAGTTCCAATAAATTGAAGTGATTTAGTCATAAAGTGTGTTGATTGAAAACTTAAATTTTGTCAGCCTTCGTACATATTTGCTTGTTTTGGTGCATTATTGTTGCTTTTGAGTGAGGGTGTAAGGAATATCGCATTTGTTTGTTCATTTTGCTATCTTTCGCGCTTTACACTCACATTTGTTTATCACCGATAGCCACTTTCTTTGAGTCAGCTGATTTTGCTAACCCAGTGGCTTTAAAACTGTTAAGTTCAGCACGGTTTCTAACCATTGAACTTATCTAACAAACACCCCTAGCTATTAAACTGCCAATTACTGTGAGTTTGTAAGGTATTCGTACAATACATTCTTAATTTCGCATTTTTGGTTCTTTTTTAATAAATATCGCTCAAAATGTCCTGTCTATTCGATAAATGTAATGCGAAAGCCGGTTCGGACCAGTTTGTGGCGTGCTGGCTTTGCGATGATCTGTCTCACTTAAAGTGCGCTGGTCTTAATGGAAGAGTTCTGGACATGATAATTGGAGAAACTGGACTTCGCTGGTCATGTTCAAAGTGCAAAAAAAACTGTCGTCAGCCTCTGTAAACTATTTACAACCACTAGAAACGAATTTTCGGAGATAGGTAAAGAGCTAAAACTATTAAATAAGTAGTTCAAGACGTATGAGGATGAATTCAAAGAATTTAAATTCTTAGATACTTCCTCCTCGCCTTCTCCTGGAAAAGGTCCTTAAAGACGTAGAAGAGGCGTGAAAAAGATTGTTTTGAATCCCATCACTTTGATCTTCCACAGAACCGTCCACTTTTGATTCCAGTGATGAACAAAGAACTGATAAGTTTTAACACGCAGAGTCTTCAGCGGGTTCAATCACCCCAACCACCTCCTTCTTCTACTGGAACCTCACTTAACTCATGTTCAACAGCTTCATTTCAACCCCCTACCACATCTGAAGCCGTCTTCGATTGCGTCAACACCGTTCCGAAGGAACTAGNGGTGCATTATTGTTGCTTTTGAGTGAGGGTGTAAGGAATATCGCATTTGTTTGTTCATTTTGCTATCTTTCGCGCTTTACACTCACATTTGTTTATCACCGATAGCCACTTTCTTTGAGTCAGCTGATTTTGCTAACCCAGTGGCTTTAAAACTGTTAAGTTCAGCACGGTTTCTAACCATTGAACTTATCTAACAAACACCACTAGCTATTAAACTGTCAATTACTGTGAGTTTGTAAGGTATTCGTACAATACATTCTTAATTTCGCATTTTTGGTTCTTTTTTAATAAATATCGCTCAAAATGTCCTGTCTATTCGATAAATGTAATGCGAAAGCCGGTTCGGACCAGTTTGTGGCGTGCTGGCTTTGCGATGATCTGTCTCACTTAAAGTGCGCTGGTCTTAATGGAAGAGTTCTGGACATGATAATTGGAGAAACTGGACTTCGCTGGTCATGTTCAAAGTGCAAAAAAAACTGTCGTCAGCCTCTGTAAACTATTTACAACCACTAGAAACGAATTTTCGGAGATAGGTAAAGAGCTAAAACTATTAAATAAGTAGTTCAAGACGTATGAGGATGAATTCAAAGAATTTAAATTCTTAGATACTTCCTCCTCGCCTTCTCCTGGAAAAGGTCCTTAAAGACGTAGAAGAGGCGTGAAAAAGATTGTTTTGAATCCCATCACTTTGATCTTCCACAGAACCGTCCACTTTTGATTCCAGTGATGAACAAAGAACTGATAAGTTTTAACACGCAGAGTCTTCAGCGGGTTCAATCACCCCAACCACCTCCTTCTTCTACTGGAACCTCACTTAACTCATGTTCAACAGCTTCATTTCAACCCCCTACCACATCTGAAGCCGTCTTCGATTGCGTCAACACCGTTCCGAAGGAACTAGTCGTTGCTCCTTCCAAAAACTCCACAGCTACATCTCAAACCCCTATCACATCTGAAGCCATCGTTGCTCTTTACAAAAACTCCACAGCTGCACCTCAACCCGCTACCACATCTGAAACCGCTTCCGATTTCGTTAACCCCGTACTGAGGGAATCAGTCGTTGTCCCTTCCAAAAAATCGGTCTTTGCATCTAGGTTCTCAAAAGATACCACTGTCGATGATGTGAAGGAGTATTTAACTTCCAAGCTAAAAGCAAATGAGTTGCATGTACGTAAGTTCAGATTCTCCTTTGAAAGAAGCATTTCTTCTTTCAAAATAGACATATCCGAAGACTGCTTGGATAGAGTAATGAGCCCATCTTTTTGGCCAAGCGGTGCTTTCATTCGCGAATTTGAATTTAGATCTAGACCTCGAGGGCAAAATTTGGCTCAATTTCTGCCTTCAACCTCGGCATCAAAAAACTAATAAGTAACCTTACCATTAGCATTTACTACCAAAATGTGAGTGGTTTGAACACAAAGCTATCGAGGTTACAGTTACAGTCACATGATTTTGACGTCAATGTGTTGGTGTTTACTGAAACCTGGCTCAAGCCGAATGTGTTCAACTCCGAAATTTTGTGTCCTAAGTATGAAGTGTTTCGAAATGGCCGTTTAAATAAAAAAGGTGGAGGCGTCTTAATAGCTGTCCAGACTGATCTTTCTTCTGAAGACATTTAGTTCACTGACACCAATGAAGCTGAATTCCTCTGCGTTCGAATAAGATATCATACTAATAGCTTTTATCTTGTTGCTACTTATATACCACCTAACTCGAGTCTTTCTATTTATTTAAAACACTCCTCGTCACTGCTGTCTACATGCCATGGTGAAGCCCTCCGATACTGTTATCGTCCTGGGTAATTTCAATCTTGCGGGTGTTTCTTGGAATCTAATAGATGGTATTCTAGTACCAAATTCCAATCGTGTTCTCTTCAATCAATTTTTGAACGATCTTTCAGACCTTAGTCTTCACCAGATGAACTCTATTAGTAATAATTTAGGTAAATGTCTGGATTTAGTTTTTGTAGACGACGTTCCCAAAGTCGTAATAGCCCGTAGTTATGGTTTCAGTACACCTGTTGATTCTCGCCACCCACCACTAGAAATGTCCTTGATAAATTTAAACAGTCATGTTGTTTTACCAGTAAAAAATCCAGGGCGGAGGGTTACTCTTTTAAAACTGCAGATTATAGTAAGCTTAGGTTAGAGGTATCGAAGATAATTTGGCCCCAGTATGATGGAAATTTTGAAGATAATGCCTTATATTTTAGAAATTCGAACACACCCACACACACACGCGGCTATCTAGAATGCCGGCAACTTGTCGTGCAGGGGAGAGAGGAAGGTAAAGATAGAGAGTCGGCAGTCGGTGTCGGAGATTATTCGGCGGGTAATTGTACGGCATCGGTCGCTGCGGTGTAGTGGTAAGCAGTGCGCATTTCCACTCCGCAGCACCTGGGTTCAAACCCTGGTCAAAGCAACATCGCAAAAATATAGAAAAAAGGTTTTTTCTTAATAGCGGTCGTCCCTCGGCAGGCAAAGGCAAACCTCCGAGTGTATTTCTGCAATGAAAAACAGCTTCTTATAAAAATACAATCGCCGTTCGGAGTCGGCGTAAAACTGTAGGTCCCTCCGCTTTGTGTGACAACATCAAGGCGCACGCGACCAATCAGAGGAGAAGCTCGGCCAAACACTAACATATGTGTAAGCGTCAATCTATTATTATTATATTATTATTATTAATTGTACGGCGACGGGAGTGCCACTGGTGACAGCAAGATTGGCAGTGGTACGCGTCAGTCGTAGTGAAGAGCGTGGCAGTAAGAGCAGTCGCGGCGGTTGTGACGGCGACTGCGACTGCGACGGCTGCCTGCAGTACCCTTGCAGTGGTGGGGGCGGCCTCAGCGGTGACGTTGGCAGTGGCCCAGGTAATGATGAGGGCGGAGGCGACCTCCCGCAGTGGTGTTGTATGTGGCCCTGATTGTGGCGAGGGAGAATCCGGCCCCTTTTTACTACGACGGTGACAGCGGCCCTGGACAGCGGTGCTTGACGTTCGCAGTAGCGATTACCGTACGCGTGACGGGTAGTTACGGCGGCCTGGGGCGACGATAAATGCGGCGGCCCCAGTGATGAAGACAGTAGCAGCGGGCCCTGATGGTGGTGACAGCGGTCCTGGTTGGCGATGGTTAGCGTTCGGAGTCCTCGGTGATGATGGTGGGTGGCCCACGGTTGCAGCTTCGGCCTTGGGCGGCAGTAGTAGTAGCGGCCCCGGTGATGAGCAGCTGTACGGGATCTAGCGGTGGTGATGATTATTGCGGCGGCCCTGGACGACAGCGAGTACAAATAGCAGTCCTCGATAAAGCTTGCGGGCTGTCCTCGGTAGCGATCTCGGCCTTAGGGCGGCAGCGGTGCTGGCGGTCCAGATTGGTGACCTACGGACAACTGATCGTTAGTGCGGCCCCCCCAGGGCATCGAAACGTTGCCCAGTCCCCCCGTATGTATTCGTGGCCGCTAGGCGCTGCAGGAGGGTGGTTCGCCCCAGGGGTGCTCGAAATTGGGCAAGCCCAAACGGGTCACGCCCCCTGTCTGCTTCAGGCCGTGTCCAAAAATGGGTCTATCCCATAATGGTCTTGGAGTATTGCATGAGGGGTATTCCCCCCCCCCCCCCTTTTAGCCCCCCTTCAACCAGTCAGTTTTTCTCCGAGAAAGAAAGCCAAGAGCGCCCCAAATAGGCCAGAAGCCCCAGATACGCTCCGTGCTTACCTACGGACAACTGATGCTGGTTGAGTTCATGTTGGCAGCTTTAGCTCCGGCTTTGTATGAGCTGTTTACGTTGGGCTTATTCCGCATTTTGTGTTTTGCGTAGCGAATTTCTCCCATATGTTAGTGCGCATGGTTTTCCAAGTTGGTGTTTGCGAAATTAGTACGCGCTTGCCATGCCAGCTTTGTGCATGCGTATGTATGTACGTAAGTAGGTACATAGGAGCGCTTTTAGTCTCGTTTGTATGTTGGTTTGCGTGTACGTCTACCAGTATGTATGTATGTTTATATATTTGTACCTCAGAGCAGTTGTAAGACGCATGCTAGGGTGATTTCTAATATGTTATTGTAGCGTAGGCGAAGCTACGTTAAACAGTGTCCTTAAAAGTTGTGCAGAGTTGTTGTATAACCCTCTGACAAATATTTTAAATGCTCCACTAAAACAGGGTGTCTTCCCATCTTCCTGGAAAGATTCGTTTGTCGTGCCACTTTATAAAAACGGAAGTAGGACTAACATCGCAAACTATAGAGGAGTTGCGAAGCTTTCCTATTCCTAAAGTTTTTGAGGCAATCGTTGCGGAAGAACTATCTCACTCTATTACTTCTGCTATTGACCTATCGCAACACGGTTTTTGCAAAGGTAAATCAACTGTGTCTAATCTATTTGAATTCACTACTTATGTATCTAATGGGTTTAAAAACAATCTCCGAACGGACGTGATTTAAACTGACTTCAGCATGGCATTTGATAAATTATCACATTCAACCCTTATATATAAACTTGATCGAATTGGTTTCCCTCTTATTATTCCCAACTGGCTTTCTTCTTACTTAGTAGATAGGAAACAAAGAGTAATTTTTAAAAATTGTACTTCTCGGGCAATACATGTCACGTCCGGTGTACCTCAGGGCAGCCATCTTGGTCCCGTCTTGTTTATTTTGTTAATAAATGACCTTCGTAAGGTGTTGAATTATTCGAAATGCTTAATGTACGCTAATGATGTTAAGCTCTTTAAGTACATAAGTAGTGCAGAAGATATGGAGCATTTGCAAGCTGACCTAACTAGCATTTTCGAGTGGTGTGAAGCCAATTCCATGCCACTCAATTTGAAAAAGTGTAAATTCATGTCCCCTAGAAAATCGTTCCACTCAAATTCGTATATGGGTGTTTCCAGCGGAAGGTCCACCACGACAAAAAAATAAAAGTTTTATATCTAACGTATTTACGGACCGATTTGTCTGCTTTTGAAAATATATACTGGCTATGTAAGTAGAATCATATTTGCATAAAATGGTCTTCCTAGGTGGTGCCAAGGTCGAGATATTTCGAAAAACCGTATTTATGGTCCGATTTGGTTCGAATTTGGCGTATGTGGTTGAAACATAATAAATCATAGATTTCCAATAAATTGACCCTAAATTGGAGCTGAAGTCAAAATATAAAGTATATTCTACATAAAATACATGTTTTATTTGCGTTAAAGATTAATTTAAAAGCAATATTAACAAAAATATAACGATGGAAATTTATGTCACGTGACGCCACGTCACGTCACGTTTCACACTTGGGGTTGTAAAAGAGAATTGAAACAATTTGCATTAATTCAAAAAACTCTAAAAACAACTAGAATTTCTCCAAATCATACTATAATTAATTTCATGAAATTAGCCACCCACAATTCGCAGAGTTTTGCGATTTTGTAAGAAAAGAAAAAATCAACTTCCATTTTTTTTCACGTAACGACCCTCTCTTTACATTTTTATATTTCAGGACCAAGCAGTTCGATTGATTTCGTTTTTCGGTTAAATATAGAACTAATTACAACAACAAAAACAAACAAAACAAAACAAAACACAACAATTGCACAATATCTATGACGGCTTAATACAATTGTAACGGCTTCGCGACCGCTTAAGACAATACGAGCATGGAGCGGAAACTCGGTCTTTCCGACCAAGCCCAACAGTTCGTCCACAGCGCGAAGCGGAAACTAGGCCTTTCCGCTTGCCTCACATACAACGTAATGACTTCGGGAACATGGATCGGAAACTAGGCCTTTCCGACCATGAACAACAGCTTGTCCACAGCGCGGAGCGGAAGCAAGGTCTTTCCGCCCGCCGCACACAAAAGTAGACTGGAGACTAGGCCTCTCCAGCTACCCAACTTGCTATTTTATATTGTTCTTATTATTATTACAAATGAATATGTATAATTAGTTTACTCTATAATATATCATACATACTTAAATATCTAAATCTTTTTATCTCATTTGTCTGTAAGAACACATTTCTCTGTAGACTTAATAAATAAATAAATGCTTTAGAAATGTCCCGATTTTAGTCCACATACCGTACGTATGTATATTGTACATATATTAACAAAACATTTGTTGGCCTAAGACTATTTCAAATTTAAATTATGATAATTACAATAGCTTATACATATAGGCAGGGAACGGATTTTCAGGACCTAAAAACCTATAAAAAAGGCAAAATAAAATAACGAAAAAGGCAGGAAAAGGCACTAGGTATTGCAAAAAAAGCAAAATAAGGCACTAAAAAAAGACTGAAAATACGAAGAACAATAAAAAAATACATTTATTTTAGAAATGTTTATATTACAAGTAAAAAGAGAAAAACTATGAACTAGTTTCATTATATGAAAAATTTGTACTGTAAAGGCACTAGGTATTGCAAAAAAGGCAAAAAAAGGCAAAATAAAATAGCGAAAAAGGCAGGAAAAGGCACTAGGTATTGCAAAAAAACCAAAATAAGGCACTAAAAAAAGACTGAAAATACGAAGAACAATCAAAAAATACATTTATTTTAGAAATGTTTATATTACAAGTAAAAAGAGAAAAACTATGAACTAGTTTCATTATATGAAAAATTTGTAAGGTGAATCTTTGACTATTTTATCNGAAAATACGAAGAACAATCAAAAAATACATTTATTTTAGAAATGTTTATATTACAAGTAAAAAGAGAAAAACTATGAACTAGTTTCATTATATGAAAAATTTGTACTTTGAATCTTTGACTATTTTATCCTTTCGAGTTTCTAACTCATAAAACTTTAATCTGTATAGTTGTAGTAACATTGAACCACAAGATGCATTTTGAAGTTTTCTGGCAGCATTTTCAGTCGATTTTCGCGAAGAAAAGCCAAGAATGTACTAAATGTGCGCTCGACGTAAGTTGATACAAGAGGAGCGCAATTTATGTAAATATGGAATGTTTGAAACGTTCATATTATCAGGAATAAGCGCGTCTTCCTCGCCCTTTACAATTTTATCCACACCCCTTATTGTCTCCAAGTCTACGTTAGCTGAGAAAACGGCTTTGAGTTTTTCCAACACCAATTTGGCAAGAGGTCCCTGCGCTTCTATAAGCCGCATGGGCATGTGTATTTTTGTTAATCTTAAAAAAAAGTGTAAATGCTATAATGACTTTTTTAAAGGTAGAAAACGCAAAAAAAGGCAAATATCTTAGAAAAGGCAAAAAAAAAGGCAAATATCTTAAAAAAGGCAAAAAAAGGCAACATCAAATGTGTATATATGGAATCAGGGAAAGCTAAATCGTGTACATTCTTAATCGAATATACTCTATCTCTTTAGCAGAAAAAAAGGCAATTTCCATGAAATCCGTTCCCTGCATATAGGTATATCCTGGGTTACGGACGCGACATTCGTACGACTTTAGAGTTAAATAAATCATTCGAAAACTGAAGTCACTTGTAAAAAAAGTTTAAAGTTGTGTAGCTTTTATACCGTCCTTTGGTTGACAAAAAATAAATAAGGTGTGCTTGGAACACTGACGTTGAGAAAATCAATGAACAGGAGGGCATAACGGACGCGACAGAAACAGAAGTGATTTACAGTACATGTAAAAATAAGCAAAACTCAGCGAATCCTGTAGGGTTTTCCTTTATTAATCATTCTTTAGATAAAGTCAAATTATGGACCGTTACAACCAATGCATTTTTAATCAGAAGCAAGTCGTTGCTAATTTAATTTTGAATTAAAATCAGGTAACGGACGTGACATATCGGACGTGATAGATTTTTCCCCCATACAATATTTTTACTAGTAACACACACTAAATTAAATTTTTTATTTTATTTTTTCAGTTCTTCTCTCCACATTTTCGCGTTTTTAAAACCTTTTTCGTCATTTGAATACGAAATTTAAAGTTGTAAAGCCGTTTTAATTCATTTACTTGCATTTTCGGTTTACCTTATCTGGGAAATGCCCATATGTTAGGGTTTGGCCGAGCGTCTCCTCCGCTTTGTGGCGTGCGTCTTGATGTTGTCACACAAAGGAGGTGGACCTACACTTTTACGCCGACTCCGAACGGCGATTGTATTTTTATGAGAAGCTGTTTTTCATGGCAGGAATACACTCAGAGTCAGCAAAAATCTTAAATATATTTAAAATTCTTTAAAAACGTGCCACATTTACACGATCCAATAAAATTAAAGTTTTGCTCACTAGTGATATTCGGGTTTTGACACTCCCTTCCAAAAGGTTGCACACGTACAAGGCATATTCAACAAGGTAGAAGTGACAATTCAGTCGAGCTCTCTCATAGCTGACTGTAATGTCCGAAGATGTAAACAAAGAAATTAACCCTTTGATATATATTTACCACATTTGATAAGACTCAATATCTTTGAAATTAAAGTTTTTGTAAATATAAAAATATATAAAATCTTATTAGAATCAGCCTCATTTTAGTTATTGCATTTTCACAAAATTACACTCTAAATGAAACACACTTATTTATAAAATTAAACACACTTATGTATTTATAAAACCGTTTTGATAATTTTCTTGCATTTTACTATCCCAATCTGGTTGAGCATTTATTCTTTTATTCAAATACTTAATTCTCAAGTATATTAGACATTAAAAAAAAAGTTCGATCCTTCAAAATTTAAATCAGAAATTAAATTCAATAATTTAGCTATTAAATTTTTGCAATTCGAAATTTTCTTTGCATTAAATTTATTAAAGATTATTTTCAGTTTCTTTATGTTGACAAGGAATTTTGGTTTAGGTTTTGTAAGACCACCATTTGAAATTTGGTCTATCCATGTATATGAGTGGGGGATTTCCTTTCCTAATTTTCGGTATGATACATCCTGCACCTGGGAACAAACGCGTCCGCTTAGAAATACTCGGCTGCGATGGGCATCAAATAAAGTCACGCGCACACGTGAAGAGTCTCATAATGAATCTTCGCAGCAATTTGCCCCTCGTTGTCGCTTCACTTGACAATTCGGAGGTTAAAAATAACGCACAAGTTTGTTGTCCGGGCTCTTAGCAAACACAACGCACCGCACGTAATTCCTTTTCATTTTATTATGAATTAAAAATCAGTCACACAATTGAAATTTTAAATTAAAAAAATAAAAATAAATTTTAAATAGTATAGGGTTAGGAGTTGACATTTCAGTCGCAGTTCAAAAGAGAGAAATGTCGAAATCACTTCTACCTTGTTATGCCTTGCACACGTACACACACACGGTGCCTTGCTAAAGAAGCCGATTTTGTCAAGAGGAAGCGAGAAAACTGTTTTCTGAGAAAACCTTTTATTAATAATGCCTAGTGATGTTCCGATACGAGTACATATGAGTAAATACTCGAGTACCTCTACCAAGTACCGAGTATTTTTTGTACTTCGATACATATGACCAAGTACTTGGTGGGTATCGAGTAAGTTGTGCAACTATTTACTCTGTCGAAAAATATATGCAACTCTAGTCAAATTAGTAAAGTTGCCACAAGTTGGATATGTGGGGTTTGACACAATTATTATGTATTTGCAACAGCTGACGAGCAACGCACGCGAAAAGAAGAGAGTAGGCCATCTTTTTGCTTTGTGTTGGCGTGAGCGTTGCCAAGTTTTGGCTATGTGGACGGCTGCATTTGAATTCACGTATTCATAGTCAGCTGTTGAAGCGACGCCAACGCCAACGCAACGCCAAAGTTTTATGTTTACAATAGCCTGCGTTACGCAGGAAAAATACGTATATACACATTTATGTTAAAAATAAGCATTTATTTTCATATTCAAAAAGCCATTTCTGAATTAAATTATTTGCTATTTCTTAATTAAATTATATCTTTTTAACTAACATATAAAAGTTGCGGGAATATGTATTTACCTATATGTATGTATATATTAAAAATAATCATGTATTTTCATATTAAAAAGCCTTTTTGCATTAAATTATATCTTTGTAACACATAAAAGATGGTTTTGTTTATTTAAAAAAGATTGCAAAACTGTTTTGAAATATTTCGTCCGATTACTTTTGAGTGCAAGTAGAATCGAGTATTTTCTAGCGATACTTTTAGTAGCATCGAGTATCCCCTTCGATGTTAGAAAATGAGTACTGGTATCGAGTACATGGTGGTATCGGACGAACACTAATCATGCCTCATTTATACAAAAGTAATTTTTGATATCGAGCCGTTGCAGAGACAAAAACAATTTCTTATATTCAAAGTAATTACTCATTCGTAAGAAAAATCTCAATAATTTTTAAAAGACTTTAAAAACGTGCCTCATTTATAAATAAGCAATTTTTGATCTCAAGCCTCTGAAGGGACAAAAGCATTATTCAATCTAAATATAGAAAAAACTAAACTCTATTCTTTATAAGCAGTTTTTATATAATAGAATTTAATCCCAAGCGATAATTTACAAAGTGAAAGGCTAAATAACCTAATTCTCAAATTTTGAAAAAGCATCGATGTTTTTTGGCAACCTTTTTTACACGAATATTTCACCGGTGCGTTCGTATAACGACGGCCACAAGCATGTAATTATACCTGATTCCTAAGTACAAACGTATACCCTTATTATTGGGAACATACAATACGAACATCCATATATCGTTACCTAAGGGTGAAAAGGTGCCAAGTCCGTTTTTTGAAATTCTTCGGCAGAGACGAAAAATCGATTTAGTTTCATATTACCCGCCATTCTGCACCAAAAACTAAACTTTGAAAAAAAGGACTTGGAACCATTACACCTTTAGGTAGCGATATAATTTATGGCGTACCTGGGCCAAGATTCCAGAAAATTCTGCCAATGGGCCAGTACCAAACCATATTCCAGGCGGAGGTCTTCGCAATCGAAGTCTGTGTTCGCGAATGTCATCGTAGAAGACAAATGAGGCCAGAATAGGATATTCAGGCAGCGTTAAAGGCCTTAGAGTCCTTTAAAACGGCTCAAGGCTTGTAAACTCTTGAACCACCTGGGAGCCCACAATATCGTAGCGCTGTGGTGGGTTCTGGGACATGAAGGGTTTAAAGGCAACGAAAGGAAGGAAGGAAGGGAATAATCTCAAATTGCTGCCCACTGCCGGAAGTCAAAGGGAATAAGACAATCCAAGAGATTCATAACTCTTTCCAGGAGGAACTCCGAAAGACACCTTGAACTTGGAACTATTACTGGCAACCTGACAGCACACTGCAAATTAACGTACCGTTTGAATTAAATGGGTCTTTCTGTAGAGACGGACTGTATGTTTTGGGCACTGGTGAAGGAAACTCCAGAGTATATTCTATGTGCCTGTCTACGAAGCATAAATCGTAGATTGATATACCTTGGAGAACGATTGTATTCTCCATTTAAAATTTGGAACATGGCATCATCCAAAGTGCTGAGCTTTTTAAAAAGCCTAAAGTTGGAGTGATTACAATCAGGATTTAGCACAATATATCTTCTTAGGTCGCAGCGCGGGTATCTCCGACGTAATAATAGTAATATCGTCACTAGATGCGAATTAAGATGCTCGGGTGTTTTAACGACGAAAAAGAACTCGGGAAACAATTTGCGAAAAAAGACGCATAAAAATGGATCAACATCATTTCGGAAAAACTCTTTAGGGAATTCGTATACTGTTACACTCGCAAACATAGTTGACCACGAACATAAGTTTATGCGTCTTTCTTCGCCATCAAAGAGGTTAACGCGGCTTTCCTGCCATCACCTATGTTAAAAGTCTTTCTTCGCCGAAATTTTTTACGCGTCTTTTTTCGCTGTCATCTTTTGAGCTCGCATCTTAATTCGTATCTATTGACGATATGTATGTATGTGTAAAGAGACATACATTTGGATAAGTCTGTACAGTAAAAATGAATGGTTTTACACATAGGGCTGCCAGACGTCCCGGTTTTCCCGGACATGTCCCGGTTTTAGACAATTTGTCCCGGTGTCCCGGTCTAACCTTAAAATGTCCCGGGTTTTGTTTAAGTGTCCCGGTTTTCGATTTGATTGCACAAGTTTTGCATAAAAATGACTACACTGAGAGATAAAACGCGTTGTAATATTAAGAAAAATTGTATGAATTTACTGGGGGAAATAACGCATAGTAAACATGAATCTTTTTTATTTGACTATCATTTTAAAATTTTCGTTGAATCAAACTGAACANGTCTATTCATGATGAAATGTCAAAGCATACTGAGCATCTTTCTCTTTGACACCATGTCTGAAATCCCACGTGATCTGTCAAATACTAATGCATGAAAATCCTAACCTCAAAAAAATCACCCGTTATTTATATATGTAATACTTCTATATTGGCAGTAAGCTAACTTCTCAATGTGTAAGCATTCCGAAATCAAAGCGAGACAGTCTAGTACGGTTTTTGTCAATGTATTGTGTACTTGAGTGCCGTTTTTGTATATGTGTTGTGTACATGTTTATTTATAAACGTGTGTGTTCCTTTTCTTTCGTACGTGTTTATTGAAACATCTGTACTGTAGTGTTTTCGGACGGTACTAGCACTTACTGCCAATATAGGAGTATTACATATATGCTTGTATTTAATTTTTTTTATTTCGTGAGACCTAGATTACTTATAAGTACCGTGCCGTACAAAATTATTGGCTCGGAGACTCTTTCATCTGATCACAATTTCTAATCAGATCTTTTACAAAATTTTTAAAATGTAGCTTTTGAGCTAATTAGCAAAGTGCAAGTCTCAAGTTACCAGAAAATTTCGTTGATTTTTGCAATTATTTATTTTTTGCTGACAGTGTCTTCCACATACAAAAAAATTCGAACATAGTTTGTATGGAAGAAACTATCAGTAAAAACAATACCAAAAATCAACTAAATTTTTATGGGCTGCAAAACTTCATTTTCAAAATTTTTATAAAAAGGTCTGAATAGAAAGTTGCGAATTTGTATGCAAATTTATTGCATTTTCCCGAGTTTTGCACAAAGTTTAGAAATTTTATTTTTATGTTTTCTGATGTATTTAGTATAAACTCTATTTTTATAAGGAACAAAAAGGTACATGCATTGTTAAAAATTCTCTGTGCTTTAGTTGTGATAAATTGTTTTGTTTTGCTGGTGTCCGTTGTATTGATCTCATGAGCTCATGTTTTTATGTTTTTGTTTGACAAAATAAAATTTTACTACATCCTTTCGTACGTTGAAGTAAAATATTACATCTCAAAAAAAATTTTGGTAGGTTTTGGTTGGTTATGGTAGGAAACTTTGGTAGAAAACTTTGGTAGAAAAAAATGTGTCTGTGGCAACGCTGGTCGATACCCTGCAGTGAAAAACCAAACCATTTAGTATCAATACCAGTTCTTAACTAGTATGTGCTAAAGCGATGGCCTACCAGTTCGAAAATTTCGAAGAAGCGTGCAGCGACATCTGCCTTTGAATTGCCAAAACCAAACTTAAGACGGAATTAATTGCTTTTCTTACAAATGACGGCTTTGGCGTCGCGTGAAGACTGGCGGTTCTGGTGCTGAGGTCGCAGGTTCGTGTCCGCTTGGGGGTGGTTAAGATTTTTGAAATTGATTCAATGTAAGTCAATATAATTATTTCAATTTAAATGTAGGCAATAAACTTCAAAATCTAATTTCATTGCAGAAAAATACGCATTAGGGAAGAAATACTTTTGCCACAAAACAAGAAATTAATAAAGATATATTATTTTTAGTAAATTGTAAAACTACAATAAAAATCCTAAAAAAACAAAAAAAAAAATAAATATGAATAAATTTCCCTGCGCCAGGATTGAACCGCGGACATCAGTAATACCGCGCCAGTGCTCTGCTATGTCGGCCATTGCGACTGTTGGAGCGCCGCACAGTGGGGCAAAAAGGGTTGCTTTGGACAAATAAATTTTGAGAGCCTAAATATGAACCGATTTCAAGTTACTTTTTTTTTTAAATAAGAGATAATTAAATTTCGCGTCGACTTATCCGTGGCAACTTTTTAAAAAGCTCTAGCTTTTTATTTATTTATGTTGATGTTGAAAACTAGTAGAAAAAAAAATTTTACGTTTAAATGTTTCCAATTAACTAATACTAGTCACGAGATCGATCTTTTTGTTTTTTTTAATTGTAGTAAATTTAATGTAGATTAAGAAAAAGCATATTAGGATACCATCAACCCCTAAATTAGGGCTTGAAATAAGGAGTGAGTGGCTAAAATCCAGAAAATTCACTGAAAAACATTGTAAAGTGTTTTCGTAGCAGGCGAAAACGATTCCAAAAATTATTTCTGCAAGGGGAAATTTATTGAGATATCATTCATCCTTAATTTAAAGGTCGAAATAAGGGGAAAGTTGCGAAAAACCAGAAACTTCAAGAAATTGATGTCCTTTCGATTTTCTTTTTGCTGTAACTCAAACGCAAATCATGTTACCGACACATTTTTTTTTCCAATTAACTAATACTAGTCACGAGATCGATCTTTTTGTTTTTTTTAATTGTAGTAAATTTAATATAGATTAAGGAAAAGCTTATCAGGATACCATCAACCCCTAAATTCGGGGTTAAAATAAAAGGTGAGTGGCTAAAGCCCAGAAATTTCATTGAAAAACATTGTAAAGTGTTTTCGTAGGAGGCGAAAACAATTTAAAAAAGGAACAATCCAGCGCCTTCGTCTTTGTATCGGTATCATGATTTGCGTTTGAGATATGTACAGCAAAAAGAAAAGCGAAAAGACATCGAGTTCTTGAATTTTCTGGTTTTTCGCAACTGATATCCCAATAAATTACACCTATCAGAAATAATTTTTGGAATCGTTTTCGCCTCCTACGAAAACACTTTACAATGTTTTTCAGTGAATTTTCTCGGTTTTAGCCACAATATCCTAATAAGCTTTTTCTTAATCTACATTAAATTTACTACAATTAAAAAAAAATTATCAATATGGTGATTTGCCTCTGAGATACAGCAAAAGGAAAATCGAAAGGTCATAAATTTTTTAAACATGGTCAACTTCGCCCCTCATCAGCCCTTAAAGTAAAACGTGATAACGTTCGCTTTAGTTTTCCTTTAATCGACATAACTTGAACTTTATTCATAAAAAAAATATTGCGCTATCTCTTTCCTTCTCGTTATATTAGATTTTAAACAAAAGTGATTTAGCTTATAGTGCGCGGCCATCTTGGATTTACAATGATAGCAGATATTCAAAAACTATGGGAAATGCAAAATATATGCAAATATGCTTGGCGTAAATCTTCTTCATTTTGAATTCAACGAATTTCTGTCTTGGTCCAGGATCTCTTGGATGCTAAACAAAAATATGCAATTTCATAGAATTCCGATGTCTATTTATTACATACTTGGGAAGTTCACTTCCAAAGATTTTTCGTCCCCCATATTGAAATTTTTGCAATAGTCCTTTCTTTCCATATTTAATAACCGGGGACGTTTTCTCAATTTTTAAGTTAAATTTTCTTTCTCCATTGTCACTAAAGCCCAATTTCAGATGGCCTACTTAAGTAGAGATTGTTGATTAACTTCCACTATTCATTTTCAGATCAGGATTGATTGGTTGATTTTTTGCTCAGTGTACATATGTATGATACTAACATATCTATCTCTCATTTACTAAAAGCCTGTTAACTCAAAAAAGGAAATTTGTGAGCAAATGATGCAGAATTACCAGGTATATCACACTGTGTAATTATGTCATGCTAAAATCTTGTGTAGTTTCCGCGTAAAAAGACAATATGCATCACTCTGCACTTTGGAACCAATTTGAACCTCTTAAACCCGTCTAATGAAAAATTTCGTGTTTTTTTTTTTGTTATGACAGCATTTTAGTAAATAAGCCATATCTAATTAAAAGCTTTTATGCAAATAATAAAACACAGTTTATTTTTAGTGATTTTGTGCCAGAGAACAATCTGCCTTTGGGGATCGATGTGTTCGGCGACCGGATGTTCATAACTACTCCACGATGGAAGGATGGCGTTCCCGCTAGTCTTAACTATCTCCCATTTCCCACAAAAGAACGGAGTCCTGCCTTACGCCCATATCCCGATTGGAATGCTCATAGCGCTGTTCAACAACCGAACTGCGCCAAACTCATATCCGTTTACCGCAGCTCGATCGATGTTTGCGGCCGTTTGTGGTTAATCGATTCGGGCATCGTAAACGCTACAGTAAACTTAAACCAGATTTGCCCACCAAAAATCGTCGCTTTCGAATTAGCTACCGATGAAATGGTGGTCAGCTTTACACTACCGCCGGAGCAAGTCAAACAGGACTCATTGCACTCGAATATTTTGGCCGATGTGCGCGCGAGTCAATGCGATGATGCCCACGTCTATGTTACGGATGTTTGGCGCTTCGGAATAGTCGTCTACAGTTTGGCCAAGAATCGCAGTTGGCGAGTTACGAACTACAATCTTAATCCGAATCCGGTTGCATCTGATTTTAATGTTTATGGACTGAACTTCCAGTGGTTAGACGGTGTATTTGGTATGAGTTTGTCCTTGGTGCAGCACAACAAGTCTACGCTGTATTTTCATCCAATGGCTAGTTTTAAGGTAAAAATGTAACGCATACTCGTAAAATTTTTATAAAATCCCTTTTTACCGAACTTGTCCGGCTTCTTTGTCTTTACTATAGGAGTTTGCTATTTCTACAGACCTTTTACGAGACGAGAGCCTGTGGCCAGCGCGTGCTCAGGAGGTAGCCAAACATTTCGTCGAAATCGGCGATCGCGGACCCTTAAGCCAGTCGTCTGCAGCCGGTATTGCTCGAAACGGAGTTATGTTCTACACACAGGTGCATCAGGATAATATCGGTTGTTGGGATACCGCGAAGCCATATGTGCGTGGCAATTTAGCAATGTTGCTAAGCAGCAGGCAAACATTGGTGCAGTTCCCCAACGATATGAAGATTGACCAGGAACCCCAGCAGGGTGTCTGGGTGATGAGCAATCGCCTCCCGATCTATCTCTACGGTCAGCTGGATTACAGCGATATTAATTTCCGTATTTTGCGCGCAGAAGTGGAAGAAGTCATTCGCAACTCCGTGTGTGACCCGAAAGTAAAGGAAGTGCACGCTGACATCCCCGTTGTGGTGGAGTTACACGAGGGACAATGTTACTGAGTTTTTAGTTCTATTTTTTGCCAAACTTATTTTATAAAAATTCGAATTGCAAATCACATTAAAAATGTTTAATAAAGTAATGAATATGAAGAAAATGCACTATCGTAAATGTGTTTTTATTAATGGCCACGAGAATCAACACCTAAATATGAGCACTTCCGTGGCAAGGTGTCCCGCGGCCGAAAACCAAATCGCTTCTGATTGATGACTTTGATCTGGTAATACTAAGGCTGATATCTTTACTGTTTCTCATAGTATTACACTGTTCCAGCCTCAAAACTGCGTACTATTATTTACTGTTTTTTATTTAATAGAATACTTTATGTTAATTCATATAAATACTGAAAAAACTAACTTTAATGCGTGAACGTTTGGAAGATACAAATTTATTAATCGCGATTCAACTCTGTACAAAAAATATAATGCAATGCAAGGCTGTTATCGAATATGAATCGCTGGGTGGACATAAATAAACCATGTATATCAATTAAGCTTGGACGCATAAAAAACTCGATCAGCAGGTCTTAACCTAGAATTGTTGCCACTTCTTGTAATCGCTATTCTAGGCACGAGTACATTTGTAGCTCATATTGAACAATTGAACTACATACATATCGTCGCTACCATATCAAACTATCGAATGTGCAAAAATGCTTTTTCAATTACCATACTTTGCGCATGCGTTTAGGCCAGAGCTGAGCAGCTTCGGCAGTTTAATGAAGCTTTCGCTGCCTTCTCAAGCAGAGCGTGTATGTATATGCGAATACGACGCGACGATGCTGCCCAGGTCGGGTTTAGACCAGTGTTGCCAGTTTGCGGGATTTCGCCCTTTTTTCGGGATTTTATGACTAAAAAGGGCGAATGGGATTTTCTGACGAAAAACGGGATTTTTGTCATTCCATACCAAGCAATAAAATTTACACTCAAAAAAAGTTGTCATCAGGACGATGCTATTTAGCCATCAACATCAACTTTCGGGCATCTCTTTTTCCTCATTAATCATCTTATCTAAATGATAGTTTCAATTGTTACATAGAAATATTTTTCGTTGTTATATTGAAACCGAAAATAACCAAAAATACTATACTGGTCTCAATTTGATATTGTTAAGGGCAAACTTGTCTTTTTCCTCATCAAATTAATAACCAAAATACCAATATAATATTTTTCAATACACTCTTTATATTATTAATGGTTATGTTGATGCCGAAAAATGAGACTCTTTAAAGTTTCTTATTAACACTACGTGTACTAAACCAATAGTGATACTTTTTTTTTAGTGTAATTATTGATAAATGAGAAAAAGCTGCCATACTCTGTGGCAGGGTTGTTGCGAATATTCGCATTCGCAACCGCGGAACTTCCGCACAAATGTTGACATTCGCATTCGCAATAATCAATGCGGAGCTTTTGCGAATGCGAATATTGTGCAAGTGCACTGATAAAACGTATATCTGGCAAACAAAAAATTGTATCCAACATCTGTTTGCCTGTGGAGATGCTACGTTAAGACTGCCCCCTACGTCGACCTTCGTTCATAATTTAAAGTCAAAGAGTAAGAAAATAGTACGTATTTCCAGCGGAAATGTTCAACGGTTGGCTATAAAGAGCGTCGACTATTTGCGCGTGAAAAGATTACCTTTAATTAGGTAAGAATTATGTAACTATCGAATATTATTTGTCAAAGGTCTGTTGAAAAAACTGGATGCATCGCTAGTTTTTTCTACTTTTTCTTAGAAAAGTGTAATTATTAATTTCTCATAAAACTTATTATTCTTAAGTTCCGTGTTTCCTTTTATTAGTCTTTTAGCTCGAAAACAAAAACATTTATTTTGGCTGCGTTTCTTTAGACATTCCGGATAATCCCATTTCACAGCCGGAATAAACAGAATTCGTTTGAAATATGCGTTAACATATCATCAGGAACGTTCTAAAGAATAAGTAAACAGAAAAGTTTATTCCAAACGTTCAGAATGAATAAAGAAATGTAGCCTTTAATTTCGTGTTAATTGTCAAAATTAGCACGCATAGAAATAAAGATGAAATTATATGTAAATAAGTCGACAGCAAGTTCACAAAATAAATAAATAAAATAAAAATGAAAACTTTTTAATATACAAGGCTTTTATTAATGGACTAAAAAGTAGAAAATAATATTTCTCAGTCCCACAGAATTTGTTTTGATAACTTTTGATTTTGAAATTTTAGCAAAAGTCGTTATAAACAATTAATGACATTGAAAACGAAAAACGTNGAGGCCTTGTCTCCAGTCTACTTTTGTGTGCGGCGGGCGGAAAGACCTAGTTTCCGCTCCGCCCTGTTTACAGGCCGTTGATCATGGTCGGAAAGGCCGAGCTTCCGATCCATGTTCCCGTAGTCGTTACTTTGTAAGTGAGGCAGGCGGAAAGTCCTAGTTTCCGCTCCACGCTATAGACGAACTGTTGGGCGAGGTCGGAAAGGCCGAGTTTCCGATCCCTACTCGTATTGTCCTACGCGGTCGCGGAAATATACGAAGCCGTTACAATTGTACTAAGCAGTCATAGATATTGTGTAATTTTTTCGTTCACGGTTGCAGATATTAGTTTATTTAGTTAACTTGTTGAGCAATGTTTTCTTTATTACAAAAAGCGATTCAGATATGTCGATGCAATCATAATGCTTGTTAAAATCTTGGCATAAGCACCGAAAAGCATCATGCATTTCAAAGTTTGATTTACAAATACTCAACACAATAGGTTTAAAATGTCTCGTGGGTCTTGTAGGAATACAAAAATTTATCTCACTCAGTAAAAAGGGACTACTGACCATCCCGTTCATTAATTTAATTAAAAAAAGAACACCAAACATATCTCTACGACTCTAAAGCGTCGGCAAATCTATAAGCTTCAGGCGATCCTTGTAGGGTGGGAGATTTTTAGACGAGTCCCAACATAAATTTTTGAGGGCAAATAACAGGAACTGTTTCTGCACTGATTCGAGCCTGTCACTATGAATTTGATAGCTAGGATTCCATACTATAGATGCATACTCCAAAATCGGTCTAACTAGAGAGGTAAAGAGAACTTTAGTGACATAAGGATCGTTGAACTCCTTGGCCCAGCGCTTAAGAAAAGCCAACAATCCTCTAGCCCTAATCACGCAGGAGTTTATGTGAGACTTGAATTCTAGTTTCGGATCCATAGTTACACCTAGGTCAATGAAATTGGTCACTTGCTCAACATTGTGGTCAGATATCATATACGAATTTGGATAGAACGATTTTCTAGAGAAGGTCATGAATTTACACTTTTTCAAATTTAGTGACATGGAATTTGCTTCACACCATTCGAAAATGCAGGTTAGGTCAGCTTGCAAATGCTCCCTATCTTCTGCAGTACTAATGTACTTAAAGAGCTTAACATCATCAGCGTACATTAAGCATTTCGAGTAATTCAACACTTTGGAAAGTCATTTATAAATAAAATAAACAAGACGGGATCAAGATGGCTGCCCTGAGGTACGCCGGACGTGACATGTATGGGCCGGGAGGTACAATTTTTAAAAATTATTCTTTGTTTCCTATCCACTAAGTAAGAAGAAAGCCAGCTGAGAAGAATAGAAGGGAAACCAATTCGATCAAGTTTATATATAAGGCTTGAATGAGATACCTTGTCAAATGCCTTGCTGAAATCAGTGTAAATCACGTCCGTTCGAAGATTGTTTTTAAACCCATTAGACACATAAGTAGTGAATTCAAGAAGATTGGATACAGTTGATTTACCTTTGCAAAAACCGTGTTGCGATAGATCAATAGCAGAAGTAATAGAGTGAGATAGTTCTTCCGTAACGATTGCCTCAAAAACTTTAGGAATAGCACTATAGTTTACGATGTTAGTCCTTCCAGGAAGATGGGCTGAGAGGCTTATACAAATACTCTGCACAGCTTTTAAGAACACTTGTGGGTATACCGTCTGGGCCAGCTGTATATGAAATTTTCAAACAATTCAAATGAATGAGGACGTCCGCAGCAGAGATCGATGGAATTCGGATATAATCAAATGATGGCAGAAAGAATGGGTAGCTAGATAGATTCGAATTTAGTTGGGAAGATGTAGAACAGGTAGAGTAGTTTGACTCGAAGAAACCAGCAAACATATCGGCAATAATATTTTCGTCACTGGAAACTAAGTCATTTAACTTCAATGTTGAGGGATAACCGTTAGTCTTACGCTTAGTGTTCACAAATGCGTAAAACGATTTGGGATTAGAAACTATATTGAGTCGAACCCTGTTAATATAATTATTGTAACACTTTTTGTTCAATACATTGTATTTATGCCTAAGAATGGAGTACGCGGAGTAGTGAGAAGACAAGCCAGATTTTTTAAAAAGCTTAAATACTTTGAATTTTTGATTTTTAAGCGTTTTAATTCGCNAGTAGTGAGAAGACAAGCCAGATTTTTTAAAAAGCTTAAATGCTTTGGATTTTTGATTTTTTAAGCGTTTCAATTCGCCAGTAAACCACTGAGCGTTAGACGTTACGTTAGCTTCCTTAACAAGAGGAATGATTTTACTGAAAATGTGGCGTAAGGAATTGCTAAAATGTAAGGCACTATCTTCAGCATTCCCATCATACTGGGGCCAAGTTATCTTCGATATCTCTAACCTGCTGTTTTAAATGAGTAACGCCCCGCTCAAGTAACGCTCCGCTCTTGATTTTTTACTGATAAAGCAACATGAGTTGCGTGAATTTATCAAGGACAATTCTAGTGGTGGGTGGTGAGAATCAACAGGGGTAATCAAAGCATAGCTAGGGGCTATTGTGACGTTGGAAACATCGTCCACAAAAACTAAATCCAGACATTTACCTAAGTTATTACTAACAGAGTTGATCTGGTAAAGACTAAGATCTGACAGATCGTTCAAAAATTGATTGAAGAGATCACGAGAGGAATTTGGTACTAGAATACCATCTATTAGATCCCAAGAAACACCCGCAAGATTGAAGTCACCCAGGACAATAACAGTATCGGAGGGCTTCACCATGGCATGTAGAGAGAGCAGTAAGGAGGAGTGTTTTAAATAAACAGAAAGGCTCGAGTTAGGTGGTATATAAGCAGCAACAAGATAAGCGCTAATAGAACGATATCTTATTCGAACGCAGAGGAATTCACCTGCATCAGTGTCAGTGAACTCAATTTCTTCAGAAGAAAGGTCAGTCTGGACAGCTATTAAGACGCCTCCACCTTTTTTTATTTAAGCGGTCGTTTCGAAACACTTCATAATAGGACACAAAATTTCCGAGTTGAACACATTCGGCTTGAGCCAGGTTTCAGTAAACACCAGTACTTTGAAGTCAAAATCATAGGACTGCAAGTGTAACCTTGATAGCTTTGTGTTCAAACCTCTCACATTTTGGTAGTAAATGCTAATGGTGAGGTTACTTATTAGTTTTTTGATGCCGAGGTGGAAAGCGGAAGTTGAGCCAAATTTTGCCCTTGCGGTCTAGATCTAAATTCAAATTCGCGAATGAAGGCACCGCTTGGCCAAAAAGATGGGCTCATTACTCTATCAAAGCAGTCTTCGGATATGTCTATTTTAAAAGAAGAAATGCTTCTTTCATACGAGAATCTGAACTTGCGTACATGCAACTCATTTGCTATCAGCCTGGAAGTTAAATACCCCTTCACATCATCGACAGTGGTATCTTTTGAAAACCTAGATACAAAAACCGATTTTTTGGAAGGGACAACGATTAAATCCCTCGGAACGGGGTTAACGTAATCGGAAATGGTTTCAGATGTGGTAGAGGGTTGCGGAACAGTTGTANGCGTACATGCAACTCATTTGCTATCAGCCTGGAAGTTAAATACCCCTTCACATCATCGACAGTGGTATCTTTTGAAAACCTAGATATAAAGACCGATTTTTTGGAAGGGACAACGATTAAATCCCTCGGGACGGGGTTAACGCAATCGGAAACGGTTTCAGATGTGGTAGGGGGTTGCGGAACAGGGGGTTGCGGAACAGCTGTCAACTTTTTGGAAGGAGCAACGATGGCTCCGGATGTGGTAGGGGGTTGAGATGTAGTTGTGGAGTTTTTGGAAGGAGCAACGACTACTTCCTTCGGAACGGTTATGACGCAATCGGAGATGGCTTTAGATGTGGTGGAGGGTTGAGATGAAGCTGTTGAACAGGAATTTAGTGAGGCTCCAGTAGAAGAAGGACGTGGTTGGGGAGATTCAGTCCGCCGAGGAATCGGTGTGTTAAAGCTTATGAGTTCTTTGTTCATAGCTGGAGTCAAAAGTGGGCGGTTCTGCGGAAGATCCAGGTCCACAGTGATGGGATTCAACACAATATTTTCCACGCCTCTCCTACGTCTCTTAAGACCTTTTCCAGGAGAAGGAGAGGAGGAGGAAGTATCTAATAATTTAAATTCTTTGAATTCATCCTCATACTTCTTGAACTTCTCGTTGAGCAGTTTTAGCTCTTTGCTTATCTCCGAAAATCCATTTCTAGCGGTTCTAAATAGTTTACAGAGATCCACAACAGTTTTTTTACACTTTGGACATGACCAGCGAAGTCCATTGTCTCCAATAATCATATCCAGAACTCTCCCATTAATACCAGCACACTTTAAATGAGACAGTTCATCGCAAAGCCAGCACGCCACAAAACGGTCCGAACCGGCTTTTACATTACATTTTTCGAACAGACAGGACATTTTTAGCGAATTTTATTAAAAAAGAATAAAAATAGCGAAATTAGGAATGTATTGTACGAAAACGTTTCAAGCTCACAGTAATTGGCAGTTTAATAGCTAGTGGTCTTATTTAGTGAAGTTCAATGGTTAGAAACCGTGCTGAACTTAACAGTTTTAAAGCCATTGAGTTAGCAAAATCAGCTGTCACCAAGAAAGCGACTGTCGATGGTAAACAAAGGTGTGTGTAAAGCGCGAAAGAAAGCAAAATGAACAAACAAATGCGATATTCCTTACACTCTCACACAAAAGCAACAATAATGCACCAAAACAGGCAAATATGCACGAAGGCCGACAAAATAAAACTTTTAAATCAACGCACTTTATGACTAAATCAAGTCAACTTATTAGAATTTGGCTTCAGTTAACTTTTTTCGGTGTGAATAACACAAATTAGAACTGCTTAGCACTTTGTAAAAGAGTTAAACTTAGGAAATTCTTTCAAGCGAAAGTTTAAGTGACCGCACAGTACGAACGTTGCCAGATTATCATTGAAAATAGTCAAACTACATAACATTCTATAGCGAAAGTACAAAGTTGAGATCGATTTTTAGCGGTCGTTATTCATATGCCCACATACATACATATGTTACTTTTCATATCAATTCAAGTGTATTACATGCGCCCACGCTTTTAATTTTCAATGTCATTAATTGTTTATAATGATAATAATAGATTGGCGCTTACACATATGTTAGTGTTTGGCCGAGCTTCTCCTCCGATTTGTGGCGTGCGCCTTGATGTTGTCACACAAAGCGGAGGGACCTACAGTTTTACGCCGACTCCGAACGGCGATTGTGTTTTTATGAGAAGCTGTTTTTCATGGCAGAAATACACTTGGAGATTTGCCATTGCCTGCCGAGGGACGACCGCTGTTAAGAACAAACGTTTTTTCTAAATTTTTTGCGATGTTGCTTTGACCAGGGCTTGAACCCAGGTGCTGCGGAGTGGAAGCGCGCACGTTTACCACTACACCACAGCGGCCGACTAAAATTTCAAAATCAAAAGTTATAAAAATAGATTCCGTGGGACTGAGAAATATTATTTTCTACTTTTTAGTCCATTTATAAAAGCGTGTATATTAGAAAGTTTTTTTTATTTTCTACTTTTTAGTCTTGTCTGTACAAAATTTTGCGATAGATATCAAAATAATTCAACTTGCAGTGAAAGAGAACAGAAGACTATGCAAGCACAATGTTTGCTCACATTTAGTATAATAATAATGTATATATAGTATACATACATATAGCTGCAGTTTATTTCATTTAAAGAAATGGCGTTTCGTCCATTTCCGCTGTGACGTATGTATATAAGTAGTGCACATATTTAAGCTCAATATTAAACCCTTTCTGGCGGTGCGACATCTAGAGTCTTCTAATTGTATCTCCTTGATACGATGCCTACAACGAGGTTGATATCTAGACTAGGTTGATATCTAGAATTTTCCATAAATAGCTTTGCTACATTTATAGTAGGTGCATTCTTTTGCAAACGAGCTACAAAAGACACTCGCTCAAATGACGAAATACACGCAAAGCAAAAACACAAACCGGACTTTTTATCCGAGCTCAGCCAGGTCGGTTAAAAAATACGCGACCTGAAGGCTAGTGTTGGTAAATGAAAAAACTGCTCTATTGTGAATTGTTAATGGGAAAGTGGAGAGGGAAATTTTTGCTTCCTTTTATACATGACTTATGTTTTAAAAGAGTATATATATTACGCAAATACCTCGCATAATTACTCATTTAAATTGGTTTTTGTATCTGAATCCCGTTAAACTAATCAAATTTTCTTGCCAGCTACCAACAGGGTTGCTTAAGTAGCTAAAAGGAAATTTTACCCGAGTTGAGCGACCTTTTGTCGCTCGCTTACAAAAAAATGCAGCTAGTATAAATGGTGGTCTGGACATACAACATTCAAAGCGGTCTGGACATACAACATTGCAAGTGGATAAAAGCGTTGTAAAATAATAGGGCTATTCGCGATCCGGTGCAAATGGCCTAGCATCATTGCATTGCAAATTTGTATTGCAAATTATTTGCAATACACAAACAAAATACACGCATTTGCATTTGTCATGGCTTGGCAAATTTGCAATACCGAAAATCCATAGCATAAAAATGCTATGCATTGCATTCATAAACAAAACCAAAGCTGATGCACAAAAATTGTTTTGCAAAAGCTTTACCATGACAGTTTAATAAAGGTCGCTCACAATCCATGGCATATTTCTGCAATTGCATAAATTTGTCAGCTCTTATGCACCGAATCGCGAATAGCCCTAATATATCTCAGTCCCATAGCATTTGTTTTGATAACTTTTGATTTTGAAGTTTCAGCAAAAGTCATTGGTGAATTGTAGAGCCTTTTCTACAATTGTAAATCGCTTAACCAAAAAAATCAAAACGCGCGATAAAGGTTTAAATATTTTTTAAATTTATTTATTAAATTTAAATTTTATTTTAAAATTTAAAATATTTCCGTGGAAATGTCCTGCTATTTGACTTTGAATAAATTGAAGGTGAAATGTCGAATGATTCTGTGAAATAGCTAAATTGTACAATGATAAGTGCAAAGAGTATGATGGAGAAGTTGTACTTGTACATACATACATAGGTATGTAAGTATGTGAGTATGTATGTACATATGTACAAACATATGCACATGCATATGCATGGTAAATATGCTGCAGCGACAAACAAAAACGATGACGAATGTGCGAAGACAGTGGGGATAGAAAAAACTGGAGCTCCAACGAAGACAATAGCTACATATGTAAGTCAGCGATGCTAGCGACGACAACAACAACTGCAAAGATTTGATGTGTAATGAGTGCGTGCGATGAGGGGGTGTGAATGCAAATTCGATGATAGCGACGTTAACTGGAAATGCAGGTGCGGCGACGATGAATTTGTAAGGAGGGGCGTGAACATACTCCCCCCTTGAAAGCATGGCTTTCAATGTGACTCAGCTAAACTCGGGTTGTCAATTGGTAGTTTACATACCTTTGCTATTGCCCGTTTATAGACGCCATCTGCTGTTTTAACTTCTACCACCCTAACGCTGCCATCGTCACCTGGCACAGTAGCTATAATGCGACCCATGGCCCATTTAAGTGGTGGTAAAAAGTCCTACTTTAGTAGCACTAGGTCATTTACTTCAATATTGGGTGAAGCAGTGTTCCACTTCGAACGTTTTTGTAGCTCCTTTAGATAATCTTGCTGCCAACGATGCCAGAACTGCTGTTGAATATATTGGACGTGTTGATAGCGGCCTAACATAGTTGAGCTGGCAGTTGTTGATGGTTCAGGAATGGTGAGAAGAGATCGGCCGATGAGGAAGTGACCCGGCGTAAGTGGGCGAAGATCATTAGGGTCACTGGATATTGGAGTTAGCGGTCGACTGTTTATTATTGCCTCTGCTTGGCAGATGACGGTGTGGAGTTCGTCGTGTGATAGCACGTTGATGCCGATAGCGCGACGCAAATGGTATTTGGCAAGTTTCACCGCGCTCTCCCACAGGCCACCAAAGTGTGGTGACCTTGGTGGAATAAATTTCCATTCGATCCCTTCGTTTCTGCAGAAATCCTCCACGCGTTCTATGTGTGCTTGTGCTTTAAATGACTGAAGCAGTTCCCGTAACTCTCGGTTTGCTCCAATGAAATTTGTTGCGTTGTCTGAGACAATAACGCGACACTTTCCACGCCTAGCTATAAAACGCTTGAGTGTCGCGATGAAAGCGGCGGTCGTCAGGTCAGGAGCAATCTCCAAATGCACAGCCTTTGTAGTGAAGCAGATAAAAACTGCGATGTACACCTTAATTGGTGAACGGCCTCTAATTCTTTGAGTAACTGATAGGGGACCACAGTAGTCTACACCTGTAGTTTCAAACGGGTACGATGCTGTAACTCGGCTTGCAGGCAATGCACCCATGATCTGCCCTGTCACGACTGGACGAAGGTGGTAGCACATAATACATTTATGAATAACTTGCCTGATAATTGTTCGTGCGCCGATGACCCAGAACTTGTCTCGAAGAATGTTCAATAGTGTTTGAACACCAGCATGAAGATTTGTGCGATGTACATGCGTTACAAGGGTGCGTACGAAGGGATGGGAATGGGGAAGCACGATTGGATGTTTGGCGTTGAAGCTCAGGATCGAGTTTTTTACTCTTCCTCCAACTCGCATTAGTTGGTTATGCATAAACGGTGACAGCGAAGCAAGTTAAGAATTTTTATTTATGGGTTGGTTTTGGAGTTTAAAATATTCATTAGGGAAGTGTACTTGCTGAATTCTTCTGCATACTAGTTCAAGTGTGTCAGCTATTTCTTCGGCTGTGATAGAAGATCCACGCACCTTCGTGATGAAACGCTTTACATACGTGAAGATACGCAGAAATTTGTTATAGCTGTTTATGTACTTGTTTTCCGCAATAATATCTACTTCACGTTCGACGACTAATACCACTCGTTGCCTGCGAAAAAACTGGAGCTCCAACGAAGACAATAGCTACATATGTAAGTCAGCGATGCTAGCGACGACAACAACAACTGCAAAGATTTGATGTGTAATGAGTGCGTGCGATGAGGGGGTGTGAATGCAAATTCGATGATAGCGACGTTAACTGGAAATGCAGGTGCGGCGACGATGAATTAGTAAGGAGGGGCGTGAACAGTCATTATAAACAATTTATGAGATTGAAAACGAAAAACGTGGAGCGCATGCAATACAAAGCATAAGATTTAATTGACAATATTCAAACTACATACATAACACTGACCAAAAATTTCTACAGCGAAATTACAAATTTGAGATCGATTTTAAGCGGTCGTTATTAATATACCCACATACATACATATATTACTCTTCAATTTCAAATCAGGCCTATTACATACGCCCCACGCTTTTCATTTTCAACCTAATAAATTGTTTATAATGACTTTTGCTAAAATTTCAAAATCAACAGTTATCAAAACAAGTTCTATGGGACTGAGAAATATTATTTTCTAAATTTAGTACATTTATAAAAGCGTGGTACATTAAAAAGTTTTTTTTAAATTTATTTTATACTTTTTAGTCTTGTCTGTATAAAATTTTGCAGTGAAAAGAGAACAGAAGAATACATATAGCAGCAATTAATTTCATTTAAAGAAATGGCCAGTCTTTCATTTCCGCTGTAGCGTATGTAGTGCATATTTCTAACTTCTTCTGGGGAGGCGACATCTATCTCTAGAGTTTTTCTAATTGTATGTCTTTGATATGATACCTACGACGAGGTTGATATCTAGACTAGGTTTGCCATAAATACATTTGCTATATGTATAGTATGGTGGTCTGGACATACAACATTGCAAGTTGATAAAAGCGTTGTAATAAGAATTAATTCAATGTGAATTTTATACCAAATAAAACACCTCTTTGAGGTAAAATTTTCGAGTGACGAAAACTGAACTAGAAACACAAAATTTATGATATCAATTTCGTGACGAAAATTATACGCATTTTTTAACCGCCTTTGAAACGTGCGGAAAATCCTTTTATTTATTCATACGATTCGTTGCAAAAGTTCTGTTTTTTATTTTATGTTTCTAGCAGTACACGCAGTTTTGCAACGTTCCGAATAAATAAAAAAAAGGATTTTCCGCACGTTTCAAAGGCGGTTAAAAAATGCGTATAATTTTCGTCACGAAATTGATATCATAAATTTTGTGTCTCTAGTTCAGCTTTCGTCACTTGAAAATTTTACCTCAAAGAGGTGCCTTTGAATCGTGCGGAAAATCCTTTTATTTATTCATACGATTCGTTGCAAAAGTTCGGTTTTTTATTTTATGTTTCTAGCAGTAGAAGCAGTTTTGCAACGTTCCGAATAAATAAAAAAAAGGATTTTCCGCACGTTTCAAAGGCGGTTAAAAAATGCGTATAGTTTTCGTCACGAAATTGATATCATAAATTTTGTGTTTCTAGTTCAGCTTTCAGCACATGAAAATTTTACCTCAAAGATGTGTTTTATTTGATATCAATTATTTTGGGGTAGTACATTTAAAATCGACCTTAATACAAACAATAATCTAAATGTTTTATTTTTCTCAACTAAATGGCTAAAAATATTATCTAAATCTAAATTATGTATTCAAAACGATGTGTCCATTGAAACATATAATTTTCCGAATACGGAATAAAGCAAAAAAGGATATCCTCTGTATTCGAAAAAATTAAAATTAAAAGCAAATTATGAGTAATGATAAAATCTTATCAACTTGGTACCAACTTTGGATACAATAAACAACTGTATTCGTGTGATTGTCTCGTAGTATATTTTTGTTAAGATTTCTATCGGGTGTGTGGCGCACACAAGAAGTTGTACTTCTATCACGTGTACGATGTTACACTCGTGCTATTAAACTAATGCTTTTTTTTCAAGTAGTTTTGCTCAGTGCACGGTTAATTTTAAATTTTTTGGACTAAATACATATATGACCAAACTAAATTCAGTTTCAAATACAAACCTTCCAAGATTAAAAAAAGAGAGCACCTATGTTGGGTTTAGAATTTAAATAGTGCGGTTTAAATTTTTAACCCAAACATTTTCATAATTTAGAATATAAAAAAGGTCTTAAATTTCATGCTCCGTCTGATGGGGATTGAACCCGGACATCCTTGGTAGCAACCAATTGTATCAAGCATCTTTGCACACTCAACTACAGCCANGCATGTAAATGTGCTTTCATATGTTGAGTTTGAATCAAACCACATTTCGCTGTGTGCAAACATTTTCTATTTCGGGTTAGATTTTAAACAAAA
>NW_016158717.1:107880-114889 GCF_001687245.7 Rhagoletis zephyria
ATTTCTATATATGAAACCTAGAAACTAGAATTAAAACATTTTGGTTTGAGTTTTAAACCACGAACTTTTTCGACTGAAATTTAAACCAGAACATATTAAAAATTGCTTAAAACTATTGACTGGTTTAAAAAGTAGACTATAAAAAATTTAAAAAGGCAGTAGTCCCAGCGCGGTTTAAAAATTAAACCAAAAATTTTGACCGTGTGGCAATTTGCATATGTACATATGTACATATGTAAGTAGTAGCGGCACATTGGGTGAACTAAATGCATTCATACATATATATTTATGTACAACTGTAGCTAACATTGTACGCGTCTTCCCAGGTAGGTTAAGTGCGGGTGATAAGCACATGTAGCATAGTTAAATACTGTGTACATAACTACAATTAAAACGTTGAAAATGTTACAATTTCGGCATATGACTGAAAAAAGCTCTAGAATACACACAAATTGTGGTTTCCAAGACATGTACGAAGTGATTAGCACAGCTGATTTGCAGGGAATTTCGGTTTAAGTGGTAATCGGGGAATGGGAATTTTTTTCGGGGAACTGGGTATGTTATTTTTATATCTTAAAGTAACCAAATTAGACGAGTATGTTAATTTTTAACCATTTGACCTTTAACATTTTGACACAACAAGAGTTTTCCCAGGTATAAGCTATACTCCAGATGAAAGGTAAGGCTTCGGGCTAGATTTGTGGAAACTAAGAATAAAATCGACTGACCAGTTTTTGAGAAAATTCTCGAAATCATGAATCATTTTTAACAAGCTCGAGGCCCAGCAATTAAATAAAACGCAAAAACTTCGTTCTATTGATATTTTTAATTGTCGATATTTCGACCTCAATCTGAGGTCATTTTCAGGACTGTAAATATACATACAAACACGATAAATTATTATTAACTTTAAATTATTACAAACATAAATTAAACACAACTTACACTCTTGATTGTGCCTGGTGGACTGATTAGGCGTACAAAAATAAAAGTTAAACAAGTGAAATTTTAGGCAAATGAATACAAATATAAGAAGTAAACAATTAAAAATACCGTAATTGTAAACAAAAAACATACAAACAACAATACACGGAACATTTAGCAGTAAGACAATATGTATATGTACAAGCATATGTACATGTAAAAGCATAGCATTTTATTGTTATTTTATGAAGGTATGTTGGGGAAACGGAACGAATGTTGATTATGGAAGGCGGAACGGAACACCTACGTTGAGGATTGTTGTTGCCGGTTTAACACCAAATTGCGATACACATGTGCACAATTGTCTGTGTCCGTTTTAAAGTGGATCCTTCTCTTATTAGGGGTGTTCGTAATGTGTAACATTTCCAAAATATAGCGTTTATTATTGTTTAAGCCGCCGCTTAAAGTGCAATCCGACGGCCGTGCGCGCAATCCTTGGCCGCAGCAGTTTGGCAGTGGTGTGGCAAGTAGAATTAGAAGTATTTGCCATTAGCTACTATCTCACATGGCTTCGTGTGCTCCATATGACCGAGGTCGAGATATTCTTGCAACACATTGTTATACATTGTGCCTAAGTCTCCTTTTTTCTGAAGCGATCGCTCCATGCTAAAAAACTGCTGAAGTGCAGCAGACCGAGAGTGGCCCAGAGACAGGTTTTTTGGAAATTCTTCCTTGAATGGAAGTCGCACAATGTATCGACCGTTTGGGGCACGAGTCGTTGTTGTTGCATATATATGCTCACAAGCCTGATCTTCAGGGGAAATTTGTGGAGGTTGTGGAAACTCCTCCTCTTCCCAAAACTTTCGAAGCTGAGAGCTGAGAGTTGCATTCGAGCACTCTTCTACTTGTGTCGAGAATGACACCACATTTTCGGTTATTGGACCACTGAGAATCGAGCCAAATATTGTTTTTTGCGCAAGTATAGTGTCGCAAATATTTTGTATACCTTCCAGCAGGATTTGTGGAAGTATATCGCTGCCGATTACCATGTCAGGTTGAGCTGGTATGTGACAGCTTGGGTCAGCAAGTTCAAGGATCTTGAATTGATGCCAGTTTTCACGGCTAATGGTGAATGTAGGCATGTGCCTCGTGAGCTGAGGTAACACGATAGCCTGTGTGTTTATCCGTTGCATGGTTTTTGGTGCTACCAATGTGAGTGGACAAAGCTTTGTACTACATGTCCACCCATGCCGGAAATTTCGAACTTGGAATGTTCGAATGGTAGTTTCAACCGTTTTTGAACTTTCGAGGAAATGAAAGTTCTTTGTGAGCCTTGATCAATCAGGGCTCTAAGTTGAAACAATTCACCCTCGTGTTCAACTGCGACTATGGCAGTTGGAAGGAGAATTTTGCTATCATTGTCGGTGTGCAATGATTGTGTTTGTGCTTGTTTGGAACAGCACGGTTGCTCGCTGGAATCGGAGCTTGACTGCGCTTGTCGAGCGGGACTGGGCAGTAGTGTGTTGTGCGGCGGTTTCATTCGCTCGCGCACTGGAGTGTCGAGATTGTGGTTTGGGATTCATGTGCAGCAGGGAGTGATGCCGTTGTTGGCAATGTGTACATGACCACTTGCTCGGACACTCATTAGTGCTATGGGTATTACCAAGGCAGTTTTTGCACAGCTTGGTTTGGTTTGCGAATTGTACTCGGTTCGGTACCGAAATTCGCTTAAATTGTGGGCAGACTCTAATGGGATGAAGGGACTTGCAGTAAGAGCAAGTTGGTTCCCTCTTAGGTTCTGCCACAAAGGTTTGAGTCCTGTTAAAGGACCTGTTTTGCGCAGAATTCTGATGAGCGACTGGTTTTTGTTTATTTTGGCTTGGATGAAGCCGGTTAAGTCTTTCGACTACTTCGTATCTTGAAGTAAGAAAATCATCCATTTGTGACCATGAGGGTAAATCTCTTCGAGAAGAGAGAGATTGTTCCCAAAGTGACAGTGTGGTTTCGGGCAATTTGGAGGAGCAAATGTACACCAATATGGGATCCCAACTGTCTGTCTGGACGTCTTGGGAATTAAGAACTGACAGGCAGTTGTTAATTGATGTTTGCAGCCTTTGAAGTTGCTCGCTATTCTCGGATTGAATAGTCGGCAAAGTCATCAAAATTTTAATTTGGTTGTCAACCAAGATACGTTTGTTTTCGTATCGTGACCGTAAAGCTTCCCAGGCCAGCTCGAAGTTATCATCGCTGAGCGGGTATTGCTTGACGATGGAACCGGCTTTTCCTTGAGTTTTGTACCGGAGGTGATACAGTTTTTGAGCACGGGAGAGCTTCGCGTGGTTGATGTACACCGCTGTGAACACGTCACGAAAAGCGGGCCATTCTTCGTAACCACCGTAAAATGTCTCCGTGTCACAAGGTGGGACTTAAAGAAAAACGTTTGCCTCTGCCGAGGTGTGTTCCACGCGGGGTGGTGGACTCGGTGCGGCGATTGCTTTAATCAACGACAGTTGATCGGCAATTTTAGCTTTGGTCACCTCATATAATTCAAGGCAAGTGAAGTACTTGCCTTCTACCGAACTCTTAAAGTTTTCGGGTAGGCTGTCATCTGGCTTTGAAAAAACCAAATCATAGGCGGACTGAAGCCGTGCCCAACAATCATCTAGTGATTTGTCTTTTATCATAAGATATGATTCAGTGTGGTCTTGGATCGGTGCATCACTGAATCTTGCACAGTATCTCATGATACTGTCACTTTCCGCTATAAACTATTGAGCGGATGGGTCAAAAGTTTTAGATTTCGGGCGCGGTGAGGGTTCCCTCTTACCACCGGTGGCTTCTTGCGAAGCAGTTTTTGACCTTGTCTCGATTTCAGACATTTTTGGTGGACTGTGTCCAAGTGGCATTTTTAATGCTGTGGAAGGTCACACGTATAAAAATTGAGAGAAAAATTTATCAAATTTTACTGAGTACCACCCAGATAACGTTCGCAAAAATTATAAAAATATATGTCAAACGAGTAAAAATTGCACTTTGTGCCACAGAAAATCAGGAAAAGAATTTTAAGATTTTGTGGCGGTGTTTGTGTTTTTTGTTTCTTGCAAATTACGTGAAATTATATTTGCTTTAATTTTTGGTTCAGCACTTTTTATTACGTGGAAAACGGAGCGTCCCAATTAAATCCGCGGAATATGGATTTGAAAAATTTCAGTACGAGAAAAAAAAATCACAAACACTTTTCACTTTTATATACGTGGTGAAATATACGTATGTATAAATATTTAATGTGATATAACTAATTATGTAAATACTGAAAAAGTAATGGTTATTTATCACTATCTAGACCAATGCAATTCGGGAGCTTTCCCTACTGGGTTGCATGTATCTGATATCTTGAACTCACTTCTTATCGCGTTATGGATAATATTCGTGTGACAATATTCTTTGTTAGCAAGAATGATAGAATACAAGATTGCGCCGATCAGAGAGGATTTTTGAGAATAACTTTTGAGTGACGTCACACTGGTGCAATTGCGAGAGAGAAATGCCAAGAACGGAAGAAGAAGCAAAAATGTTGCAAGGAAAACGTAAACATGTTGCACCAGTGTGACGTCATGCAAACGACGATTCTGTCAAATTCGTTAAGAGAGGAATAGCGGTCCGAGATCGGCGCAACCTTTGTATTCTATCAATCGTGCTTTGTTAGCACGTATGTACAAAAGTGCAGAATATGTAGAATGTAAAAATGTACGTACGTATGTATGTACAAATATTTACGTATGAAGCCGAGTATATGGCTAAGCTACGCTTTGTCACAGCAGTGGTGAGTTAAGAAACGAAAACAACAGAGAATTTGTTTTGATTATAGTGCGTATGTATGCATGTGTGCGGGAATGCACAAGTGGATATAATAATACGTAGAGAGCCGCTCACCGCTGAGAGAGCGGGCTTTGATTTACGTTCTCTTAGCTTGGTGAGTGCAGCAGAGAAAAGCAAGATTGAAATAAATTAAAATAAGCTAGAGTGCGCTTGGTACGTGTGGACCAAGAACGATAGAATACAAGATTGCGCCAATCAAGCTGAGAGCAACTGGCCATGACGTCAATAAATACCAGAGTGAGAGAGCAAGACGAACTCGACAAGAAAAAGAGGAAGCATCGAACAAAAGGCAGTATTGCCAAGTTTTGAATTTGAAAAAGCACCAAATTTATATTGGTGTATTTTACGGACTTTATATACATACATAATTTTATTGTAAGGATGCCGATTCAAATTAATAAAAATTAATGTTTCTTGCACGACGGTCGATTTCATCTGGCATGATTGAAGGTGCTGCCACATATTTTGTAGTCGCTTATGTCACTGTGCCATGATTTTGTTAAAATTTTTGTAAACTGGCTTACCACACTTACAATTGCTATAAATTTTGCTTCCAGTTTTTTAAGATTTTCTAATTTGGTGTCTTCAAACTAAAAACAAAAACACCAAAAACGCACCATGCACGAAACTCAAAAATTTTAGCGTTTTGAATACCCACTAAATTTGGTGCGAAAAGCATAAAGTTGGCAACAGTGAATGTAAACAAAAGTATTTAATGACGTCAGCGATTGGGTGGATGCTGTCAAATCGACGAAGAGAGGGTTAGCGGTCCGCGAATGGCGCGACCTTTATTTTCTGGATCGTGCGTGTGGACTGTATTGTTCGATAAATAGCAGCGACTCTCTTAGCTATTATACGAATAGTTGCAGAAAATGCAACTGGTAAAAATGTTTATATGTGCTAACGTATGTACATATGATATATGGGAAATAATGCACTTATGTTTTTCGGCAATTTGTTTAGCCAAGTTCAACGAACTATGCGACCAACGGCAAAAATTGGTAAGCAGAGGAAAGTATGTGATTTTAATGTGCTAATATTTTGTTCTTGCACAGTGGGACACAGTAGGCATATAAACTGCAACGGAATTTATTTTGGGGTATAAATCAGAATTTGTATATATGTACATATACCTATATATATATATATAAGATTGGCGGTAAGTGGAGATATACCGCTTTCCGGAAAACGGAATGTTTCTACCAAAATTCAATAGCGGCAAATTGCCGATGTGAGATTTTTGGGCGGCAATTTTAGTGAAACCGTTTTTGGCGAGAATAAATACGCCTTTTATGAAATTATATATATATATATGTATGTATATACGTATGTATGCCCGTTGGCAGTTTATTAGAAATAATATAACTTTTAAGAATATGAAAGTTATATTTATTTCAATTTTTAAGGAAATTAAAAATTTGCCGACTTACTACTTTCCTTGATTTATGTAGCGATGAATGTATGTAAGTCCTTTTTGCGCCGGGGTCTTCTTGTGCTGGTGTTGTTGTTACCGCTTATGATTATGACGGCTGCTGATGATGTTGATGGCTTCTGGTGCTATTGATAGCTGCTGATGCTGGACGGTTTTTTTTTTTTCACATTTTTTTTGTCTTATTTGTGTATGCTTATGGGCAAATAAGGGCAAATTTTCTTTAAATTTTTATTTATTTTTGTCCACTTTGAGTTTTCGAATGTACGTGCACTTTTTTAACACTATTGTTTGTTGTTTATTTAAATTTCAAAAATTTATAATTTTTGTCTTTTTTGTTTTTGTATATGTACGTGCACTTTCACCACTTGGTTTATAGTTTTTGGCGTCGTATAAACGAACGAGCGAGTGGAATTTAATTTGTTAAATTTAGTTAAATTTTTTTTCTTTAGGAGCTGGGCCACGGTTGGCTGCGAAGGACCATGAATAGTTCTCGCTTGGTCCCTTCGCACTCACCTCTTTACGCACACAAACTGTTTCCGATAAAGGAAAGGCTTTTGGTTCAGATCAGAAATTCAAAATATTTTTGGGTTTATTTGTACACCACAATTGAATTTGATTTACAAACGTTTTTATTATTGACTCTTGTAATAATGCTAAATGGGCGCGTGCGCGATGTCCGACGTTAATAGCTGAACTGCCTTTGGCATAAGTTGGCACGATGATGGTAGGCGGCCGTGCGCGCTCGGTAATTATTTTCGGAGTTGACGTAGGTCA
>NW_016158718.1:0-23569 GCF_001687245.7 Rhagoletis zephyria
CCTTACGGATTGGTCAAATTCGAACCAAAGACTGTCTGTAGAAACTTACGTAAACTTACGCAGAAAAACTTTCTTGGATGAAATTTTTAAAATAAATACCTTTGTTTATCTTACCTCATTATTAACTGAAGATTGTGGAGACAAACGATTAACAAATTTTGAGGAATTTGTTTTCGTATAGTAATTTTATGCGCTGCTCTTAAATGATTTGACGATGTTGTTGTACTGTCATTAAAATTCATTTATCTACCACACTTTTCAAATTTCACTTCAGTTTTATTGGCAATTTTTTTTAAATACGACCAAAAAGCACTCCGCTCCCTTGTCAGAAGATCAGTTTTTATATGCAAATAAATCAAAAAAAAGTCGAGAGTCGAAAGTGAAAAGTCGACTTCAGTCGACTTCCATAAACTAAAAGTCGATCAGTAAAATTCGACTTTCAGGAGTAAAAAGTCGATTTTGGTCGAAAGTCGAAGTCGACTTTGCCATCCCTATCGGCTATGGATTGTTTTTCTTCGTAGTTTACGTAATCTTCGAAAATTTACAAAAAATCTCCAAAGCAAAAAGTGGTTGGTTATTCTCAGATTGGTGTTTGCATGCAATTGCGACCATTCCAATACAAAATAGTGCGACTGTATACACATATACCACAGTTTATAGTTCAAAGAACTTTCAACAAGCCACAATGTCCGTTATGCGGTTATGCCTACGTATTTTTAATATAAGCAAGCTGTATTTTAAGTAAGAAGAGCTGCTTGCTGACCGACGTTCAATAATTTTGTAATAAGTTCCATGATTTTTATAAAAAAGTGCACAAATTGCATGCCATATTTTAGAATAATTTGTTTCTATCTCAAGAAATCGAATCGCAAAAATACTTAATGAATTATATTTATAAGTTATATTCTATTTTTAGCACTAAATTCCTATTTATATGAAAATAATTCAATCTAAACACCGAAATCATCTGGCCGACCAGCATTTTAATGATTAGACTAGAGTGCCAGTTACTGTCGAAATTCGACAGTTTTTCTAGTTTTAGAAGCCTTGGTAAGGTTTTCTAACTTAACACGTAGCAAAACTTATAAAGTACAAATTAACTAACCGGAAAATCTTCTGCTTTGGAACTAAAATTTTTTTATCTGAGAAGGTCTTTGGAGGACTTCGGCAGGAGTTGGAATTGACCCGATACATTCAAGTTTATCGATAAATTTCAATGATTTGATACATATCGATAGTTCGATGAATTTCAAGAACACTAAAATCCGATAACTCAACAAAATTCGTTAACTCGACCAATTTCGATAACTGTGAAATTCGAGGGCTCGATAAATTTCGATAACTCAAAAATGTAAATTCTTTGGATACCTTTATAAATTTTTACTTTTGACAGCTCCGCATTTTTCGAAAACTATCTAAACATTTTGATAACTCGTTACACCCTGTTACTACGATAAAATTCGATAAGCAGTGATAAATCGATAAGCTTATATAACCTTGAAATTTCGATAAATCGATATATTTTGAAAATTCCATAAACTTCGATTCTTTGAACCAACCAATTTCAGTAGATCAATAATTATCTATAACTCTGTAAGTTGAAAGAATTCCATGCATTACGACACCTCGATAAATTTCGTTAAGTCTATAAATAATGATAATTCTATAAATATCGATAACTTGATACATTTCTTTAACTTGACAAATTTCGTTAATCCCACACGTTTTTATAGCTCGATAACTATCCGTAAATTTGGACAACTAAGTTTCTGTGTCTATAAATTTCGACAACTCAATAAACATTGATCAGTTTGAATAATTCGATACGTTGCGATAACTTAATAAGCATGGATAAATTTCGTTAATTATAAACTTCGATGATTCGATAAATTTCAGTAACCTTTATGGCTGATTTTATTTCGATTCCTATCAGAAAATGTCAACTCTGTTACCGTAATTTTTATGTATCTCTCATTGTCTGCATTTTTGCGTTTATCTCCATTTTCGTCTTTATCTTCACTTTTGCCTTTTTTTTGTCTTCATCGTTATCACTTGTTTCTTCATTTTCATATTTATCCTTATTTCAAAGTTTAATTTCAAATACGAAGTAAAACAAAATGCGAAAGAGCTTAAATTGAACAGGCTGCAAAAACAACCATACACAAATATGGAAATTCTTAAACGACGATTTTCAACCAATTTCGAAACTATAAAAACTCTCCTCATCTACAGAAAATTACCTTTCCAACGGTGTTTTTGGTTTCGAAATCGGTAAATTTACCTTGGTCTTCATCTTTGTTTTTATCTTTCACATCTTTGCTTATATCCTTTTCTTTTTCTATTCACGTAGATGAGATGAGGTGCGATGACGTGATAAGATGTGTGTGTGTGAGAGATGACGTATGTGATGTGATAGGATGTCATGTCATGTGTTGTCATATCCTCTGATGTCATGTCCTGTGATGTCATACCATGTGATATCATGTGATGCCACGTCATGTAATGCCATGTCATGTCATACGATGTCATATCATGATGTCAAGTCATGTGATGTCATGCCATATAATGTGATGTCATATCATATGATTTTATGTCACGTGATATCGTGTGATGTGATATCATATTATGTGATGTAATATCATGTGATGTATCTTCATATCATGTGATATAACAATATCGATCTTCATCCTCATCGTTTTCTTCATATTTATCTTTATTTTTGCATATTCCTCTTCACCTTTACCTTATCGTGTTTTAATTTACTTTGATCTTCGCTTTTGCCTGTATCTCTAGGCATCTTTGTTTTTGTTTTTATTCTCAAACCGCTCAACCGCTGAGAACCATTTCCATGTGCATTATTTCCCTTGAATTTAACAATTTACTCCCAACCAACCAACTGCCGCTAAAGAAGTTTCACTTCATAAATTCAAGAAATGTTCTTACCCTTTCAGTTACCCTAATCCTTATGTGTCTGTCATTGTCTCCATTTTCGTCTTTATCTTCACTTTTCCCTTCTTTTTTTTACTTCATCGTCATTTATTTCTTCATCTTCATATTTATCTCTATTTCAAAGCCTAGTTTCAAATGCGAAGTGAAACAACATGCGAAACATGTCAAATTGCATGAAGCAATAATACAGGTGTTACCAGTTGGCAACTTCTCGCTCTAATTCCGCCATATTGACTGCCTTAGCTGAAACAGTGTTACTTCTATAACAATTTTGGGGGAGATTTCGTTAAAAATCTTTGAATAATAGAAAAAGTTAACTAAACGCTAAGTAAGCAACACTGCTTCATTTTCTTTGCTTTGCTTTATTCTTATTCCCGGAAAATTTTTATTCTAATTGCGTCATTTTGTGCAAATATTGAAATTAAATGAATTTAATTCACTATGAAGTTATAAGTTTATATTTATTAGGTTTCTTGTATCTAGTGGTTTGCGTATTTCATTCATCCATATCGATTTGTGTGCTCTCTTCCTGCCATCGCCTTAAATTATACCTATAATAAAATTATGAATAATCCATCCAATTGCAGGTTTTCCATCGCTTGTGAGTGTTGTGTTCCAGCCCAAGTGCGGCATCACGTTTTCGTTGGCATTGTTCCTCCAACACGTTCAAGTAAGTAAGGGCTTTTGTGGATGCCCTTTCGACTTTTTGGAAACCCCACTAAATGCACTTTTAATTGCAGGTTTTCTAACGCTTGTTAGTGTTGTGTTCCAGCCCAAGTGCGGCATCACGTTTTCGTTGGCATCGTTCCTTCAACACGTTCAAGTAAGTTGGTGCTTTTGTGGATGCACTTTCGAATTTTTGGAAACCCCACTATATGCACTTTTAATTGCAGGTTTTCTAATGCTTGTTAGTGTTGTGTTCCAGCCCAAGTGCGGCATCACGTTTTCATTGGCATCGTTCCTCCAACACGTTCAAGTAAGTTGAGGCCTTTGTGGATGCACTTTCGACTTTTTGGAAACCCCACTAAATGCACTTTTAATTGCAGGTTTTCTAACGCTTGTTAGTGTTGTGTTCCAGCCCAAGTGCGGCATCACGTTTTCATTGGCATCGTTCCTCCAACACGTTCAAGTAAGTTTGTGCTTTTGTGGATGCACTTTCGACTTTTTGGAAGCCCCACTAAATGCACTTCAATTGCAGGTTTTCTAACGCTTGTTAGTGTTGTGTTCTAGCTCAAGTGCGGAATCACGTTTTCGTTGGCATCGTTCCTCCAACACATTCAAGTAAGTTGGGGCTTTTGTGGATGCAATTTCGACTTTTTGGAAACCCCACTAAATGCCCTTTTGATTGCAGGTTTTCCATCGCTTCTGTGTGTTGTGTTCCAGCCCCAGTGCGGCATCGCGTTTTCGTTGGCATCGTTCCTCCGACAAGTTCAAGTTAGTGGAAACTGGAGTTTAACTAACGCATTTCCTGTTTTGTTTGTAAGTGCTATTGATTGGAAACGATTTTGATTTTTTTAACCGACTTCAAAACGATGAGGACGTTATCAGTTCGTCGGGATATTTTTTATATATTTTTTTAATATTCGTTACCGGGTAACATTCTATTAATAGCGAAATATGGAATTACATTTATAGTTCTTAAGATTCAAGTCAAAATTAGTGTCCATTTTTTAATATTAAAGTGAAAATTAGCATTAACTATTTAAGACTAGAGTAAAATTATAATTACCTTTTTAAGATTAAAGTAAAATATAACATATAACTTTTTAAGATTAAAGTAAAATATAACATATAACTTTTTAAGATTAAAGTAATATGTAGCTTTTCAAGATTAATATTTTACATTGCATAAGTTATTAAAAATTAAAAAATACTATTGACTAAATAAGATAAAAGATTTTATTTGCTTTTACTGATGTATTTGGTGAACCATAAATTCTTTAACAAAACATTCGTATCTTTCTTGCCCAGAGGTATACAAATCGTAAGAACATTATTCATGTGTTGACTGATTCCGATTATAATTTGCAATTTAAGCGTTACAAGCATGCCAAAATCAAGTTGTTTTCTGTGTCATAAGACGTGGACACATCACGTACCGAAAGACGAAACTAAAAGAAAAAAATGGGCGGACTCATGTGGAATGGAGTTAAGGCCAGGGGCAAGAATATGCGGGCTTCAAAGCGGCAAAGAACAAAATTAAGCGGGGATGCCCTTCCAATGATGATTGAGAGCCTTAGTTCATCTAATGTGACGGAATTCGTAGACGCGTCAACACAAACTCAGTACATTTTGAAATAATTTAAAAAATAACTTGATAATATGCATATCCCGTTTAGATGGGAATCAAATGACCGCGTAGAAATTCTAGAAGCAGAGGTAACCATGCTGAAATCTCAATTGAAGGAGTTACAAAGCCTTCAATCCAGTCTGAAACAGATTTTCACAGAAGCTCAAATAAGAAAACTTGAAAATCCATCGAAGATTATTCACTGGAGTTGGAAGGACATGCCCTCAGCCATATCTTTGCCTTCGGCTGGACCACGTGCTTATGGTCATCTCCTTAAGCATAAGTTCCCCCTTCCAAGTGAACCCACGGTAGCGCGATGGTGTCAGAAGCTTAAGTTCGAGGACGGTATTCTGAACTTGTCTATCAGCGTAATGCGTAGCGCGCAAGAATTTCCGCTAGTAGATAGGCTATGCAATTTATGTTACGATGAAATGAAGGTTGAGTCTGCCAATGAATACGATTCCCTCTCAGGCACCGTCCGGACACCGACCAGCTATGTACAAGTAGTTATCGCTCGAGGACTGAAGGGGTCGTGAAAACAGCCTGTTTTTTCAGCATGCGACTGCCGGATGACAAAATCTATTTTACACGGCCTTATTGAAAAATTGGAAGAAGCCGGATATCCAGTTGTGGGAATTGTATCGGACATAGGAGGTGGAAATCAAGCCCTTTGACGAGAGCTCAATGTTTCTAATGGTATAGGAGTATTTCAGTAAGACTAGATGGCTAGCGCATTACGACGTTGCTCTTCGTTGGGGCGCGATGTTTATAAAGCCTGCGAAACCGCAGACTTTATTGACATTGTGAACGATTGGTTCGACCTCTGTAACGTAAAGTTTACGAACTGTCAAAGCTTTCCATCTAAAAAGCCTTTTGGGAACAGTTTGCAGCAGCAGTTAAGCATTCTGGAGAAAATGGACGACTGCATGCAACATACCCGGGCTGTTGGTAAAAACTCATTATTGCCCTTCCAAAAGGGCATTTTACTTACAAATGAGTCTCTAGGAGGTTTATATCGGTATGTTACGGAGACGTATGGTCTGCAATACAATCTTACATACCGATTAAACCAAGATGTTTTGGAGCACTTTTTTGGAGCTATGCGTGCCAAAGGCAGACTGCATGATAATCCTACTCCAATGCAATTTAAGTACAGATTAAGAAAATACTTGTTGGGTAAATGTATTATTTTTAATCCCGAATTTATAAAATAAAATATTTAACTTTTTTATTATATTAACTTAGCACGAAATACGGAAGCATTGGTGGCGCGCGGAAATGTGGAGGCTGATGACACTGAATGGATAGGCTTTGACACTATGGCGGAAGCGGACTTAATGAGCTTTGTGCTTGAGGATGAACTCGATGATGAGGACTCGTCTTAGAATCGAGTGAAGTGGACGGAATTGAAACACTCCACGAAGATGCGCTCGAATATTTCGCTGGTTATATAATCCGAAAGCTAGGCCTATCAGAGTTCATAAACAACGACGAGTCTTCCTACACATGGGTGGACCAAGTTTCTAGAGGAGCTCTGTTTAAACCCTCAAGAGATTTCCTAGAAAAAATGAAAGAGCTTGAGACTATTTTCAATAAAATGAACGGAAATCTTGTTAACACGTGTCCGAGATATCTGCACAGCCTCTTGCAACTAAGCGAAGCAAGCGATCTGACCGCTGAAGTCTAAAAACTTTTTTTCAAAAGTAGGATGCATTTCCGAATAAAACGCCTAAACAAAAAATTGAAGGAGTAGGATTCCCAAACTTGGGATGGGACTGTCGACCGACTACCCGATAATGTCGTTCCATCTGCGTTATCTTTGCTCCCGTCGTCGACTACTCGATTCCGTAGCTCGTCATTTTCGATGAGTTCCAGCTACTAATAGCATCTCAAGTCAAAACTGATATGTTTTTTTAAGATTTTTGTTTTCCGCATAGAACAAATTTTTATTTATTTTCAACACAGGAAGTGTGTTTTTAATTTTTTATTATAAACAAATACCCGGTTTTATATCGTGAAATCGATACAAAAAATACATAAACATAATTAGCTATTAATTTAGATGAATAAGAAATGTGATTGCATAAGATGCATGCAAGATAATATAATTGTGATTTAAATTATATAAGTACCTGATGCAATTGTTATTAAACTGTTGAACAATGGTGTGAAGTATTTTTATACCATGTAAAAACGTATTATTTTTGATTTTCCACACAGGGAGTGTGTTTTTAATTTTTTATTATAAACAAATATACGATTTTATAACGTGAAAGCGATCAAAAAATATGTACACATAATTAAATGTGATTGCATAAGATGTATGTAAGATGGTATAATTGTGATTTAAATTAGGGGCACGATATCGAACAGAAAGTATCGATATGGTACTCATTTAAAGTATCGCTTTTAAAATATCGGGTACCTATTAATATCGGAATAAAAAGACTCGATATTCCAAATATCGATACCAAAATCCAAAAAATTTATATGAATATAGGTCTCGTATATAGGCCGCTGTGGTGTAATGATTAGAAGTGCCCAAAGCTTGAAAATGAAAAACAGCTTCCCATTAAAACTAAATCGCCGTTCAAAGTCAACATAAAACTGTAGGGACCCCTTTTGTGCCACAACATTAATAGCCCGAACACAATGTAAACGACGAGTTATGGACCATAGCTGTCAAATTATTTTAACACGCACTCTTATGTAGATAATTATTTTGGCGCCGACCGGGCTACGCGACGACTGTGGTTGTGGCCAAATTAGATCTATTTCTATTTTTCCAGTGACAAATAAGGTTCTTCCTCTTCTTTTATGTCAAACTCGTACAAATTAATGATGTCGCCGACGCATTAAAAAAAATCATGTCGCCATCGAAAAAGCGTTTAGACAATGATGATAACAAATTGGAAGCTGTGGCCCGAAGCTCGCCGTTTTTAATGTGTTCAGAACTTAAGGCACACTTGACAAATCGGAGGAGAATCTCGGTCAAACACTAACATATTGTGTAACAACACGTAGAGATTGAGGTGTTGTCTTAAAACACCGAGGTCGCGGGTTCCAATTCCACCACATGCCATCCTAACTATATTACACATTTCTGCTCTTAACAGCCCAAATTATATCGGGAAGAATTGTTTTTTTTGGGATTTGGGTACGTTGGCCGGTTTAATTGTAAACCACCGCCAGGTTATTCCTCTTAGTATGTTATATTCCAATGGTATTATAAGTCTTCAGGTGTGTCCAACGTTGCTCCACTAATACACGTATGGTAATACCGCTGAGAGCCAGAACCACGTGCAAAGTTTCTGCTGGTCTAACGTTTTCAATTTTTTATTAATTATGTATTAGGTTGTATTAATCTGTATGTGTTTAATGGCAGGGAACTAAGTCTCAAAATTAATAATTTTATAATTATACGTCAGATGTTTGTAACATTTTAATTTTATCCTTTAATCATTTTCATTGAAAACTGTACTTCGTCAGTTCTATAGCAGTTTTTAGTTATTTTTCCAATCAATAGTTATGTATATACCGTGCAAACGGTACTTTATTTAGCTTTGCATCTTCTTTGTTTAACAAATTTAACATATGGTTAATATTTCACTTGAAGAACTTCATATGTATGCTTTATTTAAATTCATTTTTTAACATTATATTTTAAGTTTAAATATTATCAGATATCTTTTATTTTAATTTGGAACGATTCATTATTTTATATTTATTACATATTTTTATGTATAACACGACAGGTCACATGACCTTATTATCGAGGAGCCATTTTGCGACTGACTCAGTGTACTTAATCTAAGGGCCGGTTACTCAATGTCTGGTTAACACTAATCTGCGGTTAAACATTTTTATCGACGTCTTCGACTCCATGCATACAAGACATTGAGTAACCGAACCTAAGTTTGGGAAGAATTGTTAATAATATTATCCTTGTAATGTGAGTTTATGACATTCGATACGATACTAGGGTTCTGGTACTCGATTCCAAAAAATATCGTTTTAAAACTATCGAGTAGAAAATATCGGTATCGAATGCCAAAAGTATCGATATGGTATCGTATCGTATCGAAATTGGTGCCCCTAATTTAAATTATATAATTTAGATTAATGAGAAATGTGATGATAATGTGATGTTAGATGATATAATTGTGATTTAAATTATATACGTACATGATACAATTGTTGTTAGATTATTGAACAATGGTGTGAGGTATTTTTATACTATATATATACGTATTGAATTCCTATAATTCCTCGCTTTAAAAACAAGAGGAATAAACGCAATGACTTTGTTGAAAAACAGTATTTTTTAGACTTTATTGCTTCTCTTTTAAATGTTTTGATGCTAAATACAAAGTAAGTGATACATTTGATCCATTTCAGGTAATATTCAACTGACATTTAAACAGTGGTTACAGTTTGCTTTAGGATTCTTTGCATTATAATATTGTTGAATGTTTGTTTATTGTTTCTCGGTATACACATTTTATTTTCTTGAAAAATATTTTATCTTATTTTATTTCATTTAATTATGAATATACTATAAAAAGCAAATTTTATTAGAAGAAAATATGAAATTTTATATTTTCCCCCAAATGGGGCTTAGTTTCTTCCCGTTTTTCTTCTCATTCTACTGAGCTAAGGCAGTGTCAAATCGAGCTGCCACAATTGATACCACCTTGTATTATTGCATCATGGTCAAATTGACCATGTTGCAGCAACATCTAAACACACACGGAGATGTTTAAACAACGGTTTTGGCCGTTATTTTCAACCAATAAAAAAAATCTGATCATCTACGAAAAAATGCCTTTCAAATGGTGTTCTTGGTTTTAAAATCGGTTCTGTAGAATCGCCAAACGAACGGAGACAAAATTTATGTTAGCGTATTAATATATAGATTCCAATAAAATTGTGTCCAGGTATTAAACAAGTGAGTTAAACCTATTTAATTTTTTTACAATTTTACAAGTATTAAATTTTTCGTATGGAAAAGTTTCTATAAACTAATAGTATTAGTTTCTAAAAACTTCCACGATTCATTATTTCACTATACGTATAAGCAAAATAGGGCAAAAGACACATGCACGAAAAATACCAGTTTTACTACATCTATAAAAACGTGGCAACCATATCTGAGCGCGACGCACTCTTAACACGACAAAATGAGACTGTGTTGGTGTGCCCAGCATTGCTCTAAAGCAAGGATGTGCAGAGAGAGCTTTTACTCTGCACGCGCCTATACAAAATGTATATAAAGCTTGAAAGAGCTTTACGCGCGAGCAAGGCGGTGCCCATCGATGCTATAAAGCAGTGGTCGGCAGGCCATGGCTTACTGAGCGCTCTCTGAGCACATGTGTGTTTCACACGTATAAGAAGAGCGGAAGCTGAGCAGTGCATTTAACGCACAGTCTCACTTATTGAATCGTTTGAATGTGTTAGGCAAAGAACATACCCTGCAGTACGGGAGAGTGACTACAGGACTGCTGAATCGGTAACTACCTGATAAACACCCTCAATTACCGACCGACTACTTGCAGTGTATTTCACCGATTACTTTTACAAGGCAATGTCCTAGGCGGTAGTCACCAACGGCTCTCTCTGCACAACCGGGAGTTACTAAAGTAGTTAATTGCGTGATTTGTGGGCGCCCTCTGTCGTAGTTTTTCGCTATTCTGCCTAGGACTGGTTCGACTCTGCACTACTATGTGCACTACCACGGGTTAATAGAGTAGCTATTTACCTAGGAGTCGGTGTAGTAGCGGTTCAAAAGTAGCGATTGACTCCAGCAGTACTGGAGGGTAGTGACGCGACAAAGAGAGCGACAAAAACAAACCTTTATTTTTAAATGTGGCAGAACATAGGAAGCGAAAAGCGAAGAAAGCGACAAAGAGCATAGCGACGAAAACAAAAAAAAATATTTTCGTTGCTTTCTGAGCTGATGGTTGCTTCACTATGTTTTGACGTTTCTTGCAGTGATCGGACTTGAAAAAAATTTTGTGTGTAGATTTCAAAAAATGTGTGGTAGATCTCAGGTTTTGGATCAAACTTTTTACAAAAATTAAACAAATTCTGTAAGGTTTCACCTATATTGCAAACTTTTTAATTATACCCTAAAAAAATTGTATTTTAGTATAATAAAGTGCAAAATTGAAGTTGCTAAAAATTGCATTGAGTTTTGGCAATTTTTTCCTTGACAAAATTTTTGGCAATTTATTCCATATCAAAATATTTTTCGAACATAAATTTTTTTGCAACCTTGCGGAGTGCTGTCAGCGTTTCATTCTATCACATCACGATGTAGCGAACAAATGTGGCACGTTACAGAAACCGTGATTTGCCGATTTTGACAATTCTCCAGTAAATGTAAACAACGCCTCAGAAACTTTTGATGCACTGAAATTTGCTAATACTTTTTATATTTAAAAATATAAATAATAAATTTGTATTGGTGCGGCAATAGCTCGCACTTGGTTCACACCGTCATCGAAACAAGATATGAAAAATAATTGCTCTCCACTGGGACAGTAAACGATCAACAGCTTGCTTCAGCGATAACCAGCGAACGTTTGACACGAAAAATTTTATGATTTTTAACACCAACGTAGTTTTGAAACTCGGCAAATTCATCCACCCGTAGCACGTAGTGCTAGTGCGCCGAAATTGTAAACATCTCTGACAAGCTTTTCGACTTCTACGAAAATTTTGGCACACGATTGGAAAAGTACCAAAATTTAAAAAGAAGTATCTCTCAAATATTCAATGCTCTTGTATACATACATATGTATGTATTTACATACATAAAAACTACATCGTTTCAAAATATGCGTTTTTATTAATTAATTAATTACTTCAATATATTTAATTATAATGAAAAACAATTAACTTTTTATTAAAAAAAAACGAAGCGCGTATTCGTTTACATATGTATGTATCTACTATATACTCAGTTTGGGCTAGGGTGGCCAGATATTATAGGGCTATAATCAGTACAGTTGGGATCAAAAATCAGTACAGAGCCATAAAAATCACCTCATTTTTAAGCGTATTTTTTATTATTAACAATATAACAACCAAATAACACCGCATTAATTAATAAAAGATAACTAGTAGACTTTTAAATACGTATAGTATTATCAATACAAAAATTCACTACTTTAAAACAAATCAATGGTATTACGTATGTATGTACAGCTGTGCTCAGGAAGATAGTAGTAAAATGTATTGACAGGTTTTGAAAATTTTTTCTTTCCTTACTTAATTTAATTTTTTTATACAAATATAGTTAGTTCTATAACAAAAGACATGTGAGTTGAAGTCTCAAACTTTCTAGAAAATTTATAAGAATTGAGAAAATAAAAAGAATTTGTAGCCCATTCAGTTTCAGTAGAAGACGAGCTCGAGTCAGAATCTGTTTGCATATTTTAAGCTACAAATTTAAAACATATTTAGTTGGTGTGCTTATTAAATACAACATTCACATTAAAATGCTGACTAAAAGGTATATTACCGAATTATCGCTAAACGAATTTTCGAGTACGAATGAAATTTAATACAGTAAAACCCGCTTAAGTACCTCATGAAAAATGTCAGCTTTTTGAGTTACTTAAACGGGTTGGGTACTTAAAAGAACCCGCTTAAGTACCTCATGAAAAATGTCAGCTTTTTGAGTTACTTAAACGGGTTGGGTACTTAAAAGAACCCGCTTAAGTACCTCATGAAAAATGTCAGCTTTTTGAGTTACTTAAACGGGTTGGGTACTTAAAAGAACCCGCTTAAGTACCTCATGAAAAATGTCAGCTTTTTGAGTTACTTAAACGGGTTGGGTACTTAAAAGAACCCGCTTAAGTACCTCATGAAAAATGTCAGCTTTTTGAGTTACTTAAACGGGTTGGGTACTTAAAAGAACCCGCTTAAGTACCTCATGAAAAATGTCAGCTTTTTGAGTTACTTAAACGGGTTGGGTACTTAAAAGAACCCGCTTAAGTACCTCAATGCGGGTACTTAAGTGAACATAATTATTGATGTAGTTAATCTTCTTCTTAACTTACTTCTTGAAAAAAAAAAAAAAAATTTAATGGAGTGTACGTAGTTTAAAATCAAGATCATAGCATTATCTAAACACATAAACAAAAACTTTATAAAAAATCGATAAAGCAGTGTTATGTAATTTTTACAAGAATTCAGTTCTTTAAAGTCATTGATTATACATACATACAGTGCTGGACATATCTATCATTTAGGCTCAAATTCGAAATGATGTTGTTTGTCACTTATGCTTATTTATTAATTTTTAAGGTGTTTCAAGTAAAACTCAGTTCATTGCCTTACAAATACCATATGAACTTAAGCTTAAAATTTTTTAGAACACTGAAAAAAAATCATCAAATTTTCATCAAAATATCAAACTTTTTTCTCAGAAGTGTTTACAGCCTAATCAGTTTTAAAGTAAAAATGTGGAAGTTTCAAAAAAAATGACCGTTGATCTTTTAGACTTTTTTGCCGAACGTGTTGTGGGAGCACTTAAAAGGGGAAAATTATAAGTAAAATGGTAAATGAGGTACGAAAAATTTAGGTACTTAGGCGGGTTGGGTAAATAAGCGGGGAGGTACTTAAGAGAGGGATTTTATTCAGATAACATCAAAATATTCATGGTGCCCAAAAATGTTGGTTACCTAAGCGCGTTTCACCGTAGTGTTAAATGTGTATGTGCAAGTAAAATTACAAGTGGTCGAACATCAAAAATCAAAGTAAAGCTACATATATCATATCCAAGAGTCGGTAGTTTGCACCTTTTCCAAATTTTTAGAACTTACATTGCACCGTAGCAGTAGTCGTCTTAAGTTTGAAATACTGACAGCCGATTTCTCAGTGGATGTTTAGTTATTATCGAAAGATTATCTCTTATTGTCATCTTCTCAGTGTACCTAATATATGATTAACTCACCACCACCTTTCATAATATTTATTAATGGCGAAACCAGCCTGTAAAACCTGCAAATCGTGAAACTGGGTTGGGTTGAATCCAAACAGTTTGTTATTTTGCGAAATCATAGGAAACGAAACAATTGCAAGCTGACACCTTTTTAATTATGGTTTAAATTTAATTAATGCTTTCAATCTGCTCACACGTATGAGTTGTCAAAAACCATTATTTTGAACATGTATACCTCAAGTAAATGTCAATTCTTCTTCAACGAATTTACAAAAGTATTAAGTGTAAAAATCAGTACAAACTCAAAAAATCAGTAGATTTTGCGTACTGATTTCGGGCTCTTAAAAATCATTACAACAGAAAAAAATCAGCAAACGTACTGATTAAATCAGCGCATCTGGCCGCCCTAGTTTGGGCTACTTTTTATATTATACAAATATTTATTTATTTACTAAAATTTAATGGGCTATGAAACTGCATACTTAGACTTTTTCTAAAGCTTCTGAATACAATACAAAAATATGAGATATAATGATGGATCGAGTGGAGCACCGACGCCCTTACTATCGGGATATCTCTGTTATTCTTCCACCTAGACTTCTAACAATTTGCAAATAATTTAATTTTGAATTACAGAAGGAGTATATAAATTGTCAGAAGTTTACCTAGTAACAAATTTTTACCAAATTTTTTGCAACATAAGCGCCTCCTGACGACTCTTTAACTTCCGCCTAGACTTCTGACAAGTTTTCCCCTTCTTTCTTATGTTGTCTGCGATTACATTGCAAATTTTCAGAACTTTACCTCAACGCTTATTTTTCGAAAAAAAAAAATTGCATGTTTAACCCCCCACCCTCACTTTATACTTCCAGCGAGAGTTCTGACGGCCTGCCTCGCGCTTTATAGGTAACAACCGAACCTGTAAATGTTAAAAATTCTTCTTTACCGAGTGAACCCTTCCGCTACGTAGCCAGCTCTTAGACTATTACTTTAGAACAGCGATGAGCAGAGAGAGCTTTTACTCTACACGTGCCTATACTGTATGTAAAGGAAGCTTAAAAGAGCTTTGCCCGCGGGCAAGACAGTGCGCATCAGTGCTTTAGAACTAAATCGCGTGAACTCGCTTGCAAACCAAGAGCAAACTATCCACCCAACTCTAATACAAGCAATGAACAAGCGAACCGCAAAAACTTAGAGCCTTACATAAAGAAAATTATCACATAAAAAAATTGGCTCTTCGGTGAGCTTTCAACTGTTGATACTCAGCTAAGCTGACTGCTCGCCTTGCGGATTCCCTAATCGTTTTGCTCTCTTTTGTTTACCCATTTTATTATGACCAGGCATGGGCAGAGAGTTAGCAGGTGCTAAAAGAGCGTAAGCGTTGCGTGTACGTATACAAGCGAGAGCGCAGCGATGAGAACACGACAGCATGCAAAATGAATTAGGTACACTAACACATGCTCACTTTTAGCTCACGCTTGTTTGTGGTAGTGCCCACCTCTGATTATGACTCTACAACAGCTCTGATCCAATACTTTTCGTCTAAAATCCTGTAAAAATGTCAAACAACAAAATTACTATCTGAAGTGAGAGTAAAAAGTGAGTAATAAGAAAACAACAAGGGAACAAAAAAGCTTTTTCCTGTAAAAACGTCAACCAACTTCATTCTCTACACAACTTTCATAAAATCGCTCTCATTTAAAGGATTTTGGAGGAATGTGGAGTACGGTATCATTTTTCCTGTAAGTTCGTGTAAAAATCTGTAAGCTCATGGAGTACTGGATCAGAGCTATTCTTTACTATATTGCAGTGGAACAACAACAACAACAACAATAACTACAATTTCCTTCAACGTCTAATTAACTCTCACTTTTCGTCCATAATTCTTTTGAACGAAACTCACTTAGCATACAACGCTAATACCTTCACTCCCAAAGAATACATCGGCATATTTCATAATTTACCAGACAACAGCACTAACAAACAGGGCATTGCCATACTTATTAAAAGAAATATATCTTATAGAATAATACCCGTACAATCTCACTTACCAGTTTTATCAGTTGAAATATAACCTGGTCAAAAAATAAACATAATTTGCCTTTACATTCCTCCCAACCATAACTCTTCAAGTAATGACGTAACTCAAATACTAAGGCAAACAACTTCGCCAGTGATTCTTGCGGCGATTTAAACGCATGGAGTACTACTTGGGGCTCCTTTTTGACAAAGTATAGAGGTAGACAAATTAAGGACGTTATACTGTCTTCTAATCTACTCACTTTAAACAATGGTTCTCCAACTCACTTTTCGACCCACGGCACATTTTCCCACATCGACATCACACTACGCTCATCTTCCCTTTACACAAAATGCATATGGAATACCCTCGACGATCTTTATAGTAGCGACCCTATGACTATTACTTTAAACTTTGGTTCATCCGTACAAAACATTAACTTTAAACACCCCCTGTTGGAGGGAAATAAGTATACAAATTGGCCATCATTTAGTTTAAGATAATAATGGTAAAACATATTTTAAGATCTCAACAATTTTTATTGAGCTTGAGGCCGTTTCTAATGGTTCATATCCCAGTGACGGCGGTGAAGAAGTCTGATGAGGAGATGTAGTGATAGTAGCTATAAATTCTGGGTAAATTATTGTTGTTTTTCCACAAGTTTTTTTCATTAGAAACGGCCTGAAGCTCGTGCACTTTATGAAACTTGCGTTTTATGAAACGTACCTACGTTTTTATGTCAAGTCCTATATTTGCACATTACACGTTTTTGTTCTAAAAGTGTATTTGTTTTTAGATTTTGAATGCATATAATTTATTTTTTTAAACGTACAAAATTAAAAAATTATACTAACGAATATTGTGGCTTATTTGTATAGTGTTAGCTATTGGCGCTAATAATTTTATAATATTTTATTTTTTTATAATTTTCTGGAATCATGGGAAAGACATATTTTTGTACAAGAATCCAATGTACAGTTGGTTTACGACAATAACCCATGTCAAAGGCACTTCTTTTCGAAACCTGTAATAAACGTTCAACAATTTGATTCACCTTCTTCCTCGGTTTTTCTAAAATAAAATAAAAACAAATAAAAGTATAAAGAAATGACTAAGCGACCATCAAGTCAATGTGCAGAAATGGTATTTTCAGAGATAGTAGTCGAGAGCTCTAGCTTTAATTTAAGCCGAGAAGGTTCTATCACCTTTTTTTCTTCGCCAAAGCCTCTAAAATATATCACAAAAAAAATCTATCAAAAACAGCTTTAACATTTGCCGTACCAAAATTTTTTTATATTTTTGTTGGGCTGTGTTATCCATTAAAAGTGAGCAAAAATTCAGATTTCCATTTTTTCTACAGGGCACACAATGAAAAATCTTTTCTCAATATTCATCGCAATCTTGATGTTAATGTCGACTCAGTGTTAAAAGAATTTTTATCTATATCTCGGTGAATTCCATGTGACTTTTCCTTGAGTTCTGCTGAATTATCTCCAAAATTAAATACAATAGAGGTTGTTGAAGACATGGGCAGAAATTTCATCATTTACTTTTGTTTTTAATATTTTACACGTAGCTTTTATATTACTTTTAAAACTTACACAGTATTGTAACTTAGATTAGATTTACATCTGGCAACATCTCATTTTGCATTGTACTACATACCTTCGAATTCGATGATAAATATTGTAAAAGATGGTACGGGGCGACTCGTCCTTGCAGCCCAAGCGTTGGGCACTCACTCTTAAACCGCCAACGCAACCACATCACTGATTCCTCGCATTTAATTAGCCACTCGGGCAAATTTCTCATAACTCCGAAGTAATTGTATTCTTATCTATTTAAGTGAACTTAATAAAGCTGCTGAATACCATTTAAATTTAAAACTCCTCTCTTATTTAAATATAGTTATTATCGCTGATTTAGCGCACCCTAAGCTACTCCCCAAAGTAGCAACATGGTCCTTCGTCGCTAAAACGGCAACCCGCGGCCTAGCGACAATAAGAAACTAAAAGTCATTCTCCCTTTTTTAAGACTCCCGTACAAGTACAGCGGTCGGTTCACCGTGGCAGTTAAACAATAAAAAACGCGAACTAGCAAACAATATAATACGACAAACTACCGAAACATGCGAGAAATTCTTAGTACGGAAAACGAAAAGCAACAACAAAATATATGAATTTTTATTAAATCTACGGTTACGGGAAACAGCGAAAAGCAACAGTGAATAACAAAATGCAAACGAAACTAAAAATGAAATGTTAAATTACAAATCATTAATGTGGTAAAGCAAAAAAAAAAACCTTATCACAGAACATTTAAAATTAAAACCAAAAACACCCGCGCCAACCTATCCTGCTGGGATTTAACCATCTTTCGGAGCTGAAGCACATACATCGGGCAGCAGCAGAAGTGGTAACGGCTTTCGTAAAGACACCAGCAGGAACACCAGAGGAGAAGGACGAGAAAGTAGACACGGCACAGTCCCGCGAAATCACAGGTGGTACTCAAGACATAAAGTAAGTCCGAATTCTTCCATATATGTAATATGCACATACATCCATATGCGCTCGCTTATATTAATTGCCGGATTCCCTCCGAGGTAAATAACAAAAACCCCTCCTATTTATTAAACGGTTTTATTTAGCTCACCCCGTTTGTTTTATTCTTGGGTCAAATTTAGTAATTCAAATTTCACCCTCTTCCTGTCAACCGATTAATCTGAAATTTTGTATACACTTTGGATTTTGGTGACAATACAATTATGTTTATTCATTATCATTATAAATTCAAGATGGCCGCCGCTACAAAATGGCGGATAATTTATGTTTTTTTTTATTAATCCCATCAATATGGGTATCAAATGAAAGGGCTCAACAAGCAGAATACAATATACTATAAAAAATTGAAATCCAAGATGGCGGCCGCTACAAAATGGCGGATAACGTAGGTTTTATCAATCCCATCAACATGGGTATCAAATGAAAGGTCTCAACAAGTAGAATACAATTTACTATGCAAAATTGAAATCTAAGATGGCCGCCGCTACCAAATGGCTGATAACAATTTTTTATCAATCCCACCAATATGGGTATCAAATAAAAGGGCTTGACAAGAAGAATACAGTGCACTATACAACCTCAATATTTAAGATGGGCGCAGCCACTAAATGGCGTATAATAATAAGATTTAAATTTAGAAATTGAATCTGTAATTTAGGTATCTGATTAATCCAGCCTGAATCCACCACCCAAGTCAAGATTTTGTATCGTGTTGAGGACTGTGTGGCGTTAGGGTGGCTAAAAATGATACGTCGTTAGCGGTACACCACCCAAGTTAAGGTGAAAGGTTAAAACGCGCCGAGAACTGTATGGCATTAGGGTGGATAAAAATGATATGTCGTTAGCGTTTTCCCCTCAAGACTCAGGCGCATCTTGTTGTACATAGCCTTGCCCCTTTATTGGACCTCTGGGGGGGTCGACCGTTTAAATGTCCATTACTCGTGGGAACAAAATGGTAAAAAAAAATATAAATAATAAAAACAGGTAAAAAAACTTTTTAAGTTAAACGGTTTTATGTTAAACATACATTGCAATGTTTAAGATAAATGTACTAAAAACCAAAAAATAATAAAATAGATACAGTCGTGGGAATTATAAACATATGCATAGACTAGACTAAAATAAAACCGTGGGGCACGTCAATTGTCTACAATCGTTGATTAAAATGTTTGTTTTGTAATGTTACACTATAATTAGGCAGTTGTTCAACCGACAACGATGGACGTGTGATAAGTAGGGCTAGAATGTGGAAACAAGCTAGCAAGCTCGATTATAAGCGAGTTTTAGGGTTTCATAGTGGTGAGCGAGTAGTACTTTTATCATATGTTTTGTCGATTAAAGACAAACTACGAGCAGTGAAACGATTCCTCGCCAGCCAGCAGTGTGAATGTCCAACGATAAGCTAGTTGAAACATCTCTTTTATTTACATGGAGTGTATAACTATTGGAATTTCCATGAGCAAGAAAATAGTAAGTAATTTCCTCACCCTCTGCGGGCCAACTGCCTAACGACGAATTAAACGATTCTTCTATCGCACATTAAGTCGATAATTTGTAGACAATTGACGTGCCCCCCGGTTTTATTTTAGTCTAGTCTATGCATATGTTTATAATTCCCACGACTGTATCTATTTTATTATTTTTTGGTTTTTAGTACATTTATCTTAAACATTGCAATGTATGTTTAACATAAAACCGTTTAACTTAAAAAGTTTTTTTACCTATTTTTATTTATAGTACATATATAACCATATGTATGCATGTAAACTCTATGTACATTAGACTGCATCACCAAAAAAAGTTGCGGTTTTTCCGCCGGGATTACTAAATTTATTATATTTTAAGACGTCCACCAAAANAAAAAAAATCGGTACTATTTTTCCATTGGAATTATAAAATCTACTATATTTTAAGACGTCCACCAAAATATTTCGGAAAAATATTAAGATTTAAGTGAGCTGGACCGATTTGAAAATACCTCCAAAAATTGAGTTTTTTATGAATAAAAATAGTTTCTTAAAGACCTTTTTGAAAAAGTCCCTTCAGATGACAAATTAGAATAAGCTTAAAAAATCTGCATACAAATATTTAAAAATCTTTTCAACGGAATCGTAAGAATGAGATTTTTGATGCTGTTTTTTTACTTTTTTCAAAGATTGATTTACGAAAAACTTGAATAACTGGGCCAAAACTGTTCTGATTTAGACTTATGGGATCTCAGTAGAAAGGTATTTTCACACCGTTTTTATTTCTGGCCAAAAGAAACGTCATTCGTGTCCCATCTTTTTTTTCGAATACCAAAACATCTTAATTCAACTTTGAATGAGGTTCGTTTCTCCTACCTTTCTCTTCCATCCTTTGAATAAGTTTATTAGCAAATAAATGAAAAGGGTGAGAAAATACCTTTCCAATGACACCTCTTAAGTCTAAATCGGAAGAGTTTAGGTTCAGTTATTCAAGTTTTTCTTATACCAATCTTTGAAAAATGTTAAAAACAGCATCATCATTACGATTCCGTTAAAATTTTTTAAATTTTTTTTTAATATTTTTATGCAAATATTTAAGCTTAAGCCGTTTTGTCATTTGAGGGGATTTTTTCAAAAAAAATCTTTAAGAAACTATTTTTATTCATAAAAAACTCAATTTTTGGAGGTATTTTCAAATCGGTCCAGCTCACTTAAATCTTAATATTTTTCCGAAATATTTTGGTGGACGTCTTAAAATATAGTAGATTTTATAATTCCAATGGAAAAATAGTACCTATTTTTTTTTTGTATGGGGAGTGATGCAGTCTAATGTATATACATAAATACACATATTCGTTTTGACATACAATTTTTTATTTAAAAATTCCCCGCAAAATTTCTCTCTCAAATCCTTCTAATTAAGAATTCGTTAATACATGATTATACGCAATTTCCATACATAACCTCCACATATCTATGTACTAGGGATGCCCGGTGTTTTTGACGTCCCGGAAATCCCGGGATTTGCTTGCATTAATCCCGGGATCCCAAAAATTTTGAAATATCGAATTGATAGTAAGAGTTTGTTTATGAATTTTGAAGTATGATTTTTGTAAAATGCCGTTTTGACTGCAATTGCTGTCTGAGCTTTTTTAAACAAGATTTCAATGAATTTACTCATAGCGTCGCTAATGTAAACAAAAAGAGGGTTTTAAGGAAAAGTTAGATAATTTTTTAGATCAATCTACTCAAAACTCCCTCAAATCGAAAAACGTATAATTTGACCGACGTGCTGGTAAAAGAAGTTCAAATATTCTGTAATGGAGGAGATAGGGGTCATTATTTTCAAATGGATTATGTCTACCTTTTGACAGTTCAGCCTAAAAGTGTTGATGACGAAATATGTTTTTCATCAGTAGGTTTTGTATGTAAAAACTGCAGGTCAAGCTTAGAAGACTCCGCTTTGAATGCTTTGCTGCTCTTACGAAAACATTTTAAGTGCAATAATAACAACACCGGCAAAAAATGGGTGTGTGTTTTTAACCAGACCCAACTACCAACATGTACCGTTTGACTCGGACCCCCTCAAAATTTCTAGTAAATTGCAAAAAAAAAAGGCAAAAGAATTCTCCATTCGCCATTTCTTTATAGAGTAAAATAAACATGTTTAGAGAAATTGTTTTTGTATATTTTTGTTTTATGTTTTTTTTATTAATCGTCACTTTCAAAAGTACCTGGTATTTTCATTATTATTTGTGATGTATACGTTCCTCAATCACATGGTTTTTTAAATACAATTAGAAAAATGTTTTACTTTAAAATTTGTCTGATTTAATAAATATCGCTAGCGTAGAGTGCAAAGTTGCTAAGTCCCAATTTAAAAATTGTACAGGACAGGAAAAAACTTCGTATAGCCATTTTCTTCAAGTATTTCGCAAAACTTTGAATACAACATTTTGCATGTTTAAAGCAATGCAAAAGTCCATACGAATCGGAGGGATTCGATATTTATTAAAAGATTTCGAACTTTTTTGGCCTTATCGAATTTTCGGAGCTTTTTTTGGCTTAAGCAAATTTGCCTTTCATTGAATATAAACGATAAAACATAAAACAAGGACCTTTACCCTTTTCGAAACGATGCAATTTTAATTTATATAGCCTCCTATATCAAAATATGAATTTTCATTAAAAGTGAAGTTAGCAACTTTTCACTCTAATCTAGCGATATATGAGTTTTACAATCAGTTTATCGTAAATTTTAAATAGTTTTATTTAATGGTATGTTTAAATGCTTTCAGATATTGAATTTTTACTCATATTCATAAAATCTATGACTCAATTTGAATCCCGGGATAAATCCCTATTCCTAAAAAATACCCCGAAATCCCGGGATCCCAATTTTCCTGATATTTTGGCATCCCTACTATGTACATACATACATACTAGGGCGGGTCGATTTAAAAATCGCTCATTGCTCTGTGAAAATCGTATTCTAGGGATCAAAATAAGAAACTTTGCCGAAGGAACCATACCTCTAAAACGAATTCTGATGTCCCCCAATTTGGGTCGAACTTTTGGGTAGGGGCAAATTTTGAAAAATCCCACTTTGACCCATTTAGAGTGCTCCAATCGAGTCCAAATGTATGACCGACCCCCACTAACTTTGGAGGCCCGACCCACCGATGCCAGTGGCACACCCCCTGGAACTCCCCTGGGGGGTTCCCCATACAATCATTTCAAAAAATCACCATTTTTGGCCTTTACATGAAAAAATCAGCTAAATGGCTATGTTTTTTCTTTATTTTTATTTATTTATTTATAATAATATTTATT
>NW_016158718.1:27409-66288 GCF_001687245.7 Rhagoletis zephyria
ATATATTTAATTTGCATTTTACCTGCAGTGGAATTCGAAGCCTGACCCTCTCTGGATATCAACAAATTCTGGCAAGCATCTTTGCGCACTCAGCTACAGCCATACATATAAATGTGCTTTCAAATGTTGAATTTCCATCAACCCCACAGCACGCGATTTGTACGGATAAACACCCTGTAGGATATTGAAATAGACTTAGAGCACACCACAAACTAGACTGCAGGTGATTGTAAGTAGTCCAAAGTTTGGTACAAGCACATGTAAAACTCTATTTACATTTAACATTGAATGTCCTAGGCTCCGACCACTTGCCCGCTTCTGCAGTACATTGTAACCAATTTTAGATACAAAAAATAAAATAAAACTTGTGCCAGCTGCGATTCGAACCGGGGCTCTCAGATTTTCTAAGCGGATACTCTCTCTGCATGCCAACGCCGCACATGAAAACTCGGTGACTACCCTGCAAAAATCGCGACTACTCCATGCATGCGTGTAAAGAGTACTTCCTAAGGACCAAGGAGTACTCCAAAATTAACCACAATTCATATAAAAAATATGGTCCAATTAACATTGCGATGTCCTAGGGCAGGACCATATACTCCATTCCCGCATTACATCAGAGTAGCACAAAACTACTCCAACATATTAACAATAGCATTGTTGCTATATTTTTTCGTTTGTACACGCTTTAGTTCTTCACTTCTCAAATACTTTTTCGAAATTAATAAAAACCAAGACAAAAATTAAAAATTATATGTTGCTTCTGACGGCATTCGAACCCGAACATGCTGGGAGCTAAGAACTAACAGCGAGCATCTCTACACGTTCAGCTACAGCCAGACATGCAAATGTGCTTTCAAATGTTCAACTTCAATCACGTTTCGTTAAAACACGAGCAGTGATCGGATAACAAACAATAAGCTAGCGCAGAGACACCAGTTGATCCGCTACAGCATGACAGAGGAACACTTTTGTAAGTACTCCAATTTACCACAAATAGACTACATGGTCCAACGATTTTTGCTGGGAAAGTGCCTATATATCAGTAAATCGTTAATTGTACCCGTTGTCCGCTACTGCATGACATTTTAACCAATTCTAGATCAAAACTCATACCTTATGCATTATATTCGGACCACTTTTAGTACAATTCACCTGTTTTACATTACATTGCTTTAAATTTTTGGACTATCTTTGGTCTAGATACAAAACTACTATACCAACAACTATATTTTTCGAGCAATTGGATCAATCTTTCCTTCAGGGCGTGTACTATGTATTTATGTGTGTGTTGTCACCGCTGTGCATGCTGCGGATGTGTATGTACACTTATATATACATACTCAGATGTGAACAGTCAAATACGTGCGTAATACAGTTTTGTATGAAAATATTATTTTTAAATACGAACATTTTTAAACGATAATCAAATATAAAGTATTCATTTTTACTATGCATTATGCATTATGTATTATTTCCCTCAGTGTTGTTGATTTTTTTTGTAATGTCATTTCATTTTTATACATTAAAGCTTGAATGACGAATCGAAGATAACTTTTGAAAAAAATAGCGCTTATTGTCAGGCTCCTGGCAACACTACTTTGTGAACTTCACTATTTAGAAACAGCTGGTAGCAGTATTCGGACTTCCCTGCGTTTGGAGTAGATCCACTCCGGTTTTTAACGTTATTAAAATTTACTCCTCTATTCTGCTTGTCTGAATACCTGCTCCCGCTTTTAACTGACGTTAACCCACTATTTAATAATCTTTTTATAATTCTATTTAATAATATATAATATAATATGTTTATCCATTGAACGCGTAAGTTCATCGTAACCGCGTAAATCTCGTAAAGAAACTATTTTCCATACAAAATTAAGGAAGCTTACGAGCTTTACATGAACAATCATGAAACAACTCACGAGGGGCATTCACCTTAATAAGGAAAAAGCTTGGAGAAACCTCTCATGGAAACTTTATCTGAGTTGTGTGAAATCACTTAGATGTATGAATTTTATGTTAAATAATTAGGTAGATATATACCTATGAATATTTACCTAAATATGTAACATAATATTCATACATCTAAGTGATTTTACACAACTCAGATAAAGTTTCCATGAAAGGTTTCTCAAAGATTTTTCCTTTTATTTTTTCATTATTGTTCATGTTAAACTGACAATGTTTGATTCGTAAATTAAAAATCCAACTCTACTACGGAAATTTTGTTTTGCTCTAATTTTTCGAATTACATACATATGTACTACTGAATCGAGCTTGAGGGGTCCGAACACTGACTGGCAGCCTTTAAGTTAATTTGCAACTCAAAAAATTATGACAAAGTCGAAAGAAGTTTAATTAATAAAAAACATTTCCGATGTCTATTATCAAAAAGGGATATTTGGAGTGACAGGGAAGTGCAGCAAATGTTGTCTATCATAAGAGAAAACCACATTCTCAAACTTATGGATAGTAAAGCAAAACGAAACAAAAGCATTTTTGAGGATGTGGCCACAGAAATGGCAGCAAAAGGCATTCAAACAAGTGCAACGCAAATTCGAACCAAATTCCAAGCATTAAAATTGGACTACTACAAAGTTAAACGAAATAATAATAAAAGTGGTGCTAAGCGTCAAACGAGTGAACATTTCACTTTGTTGGACGAAATTCTCGGACATCGTCCGGCAGTGACATCAACTGGCTTAGACACTTCGTTGGCAGAATTTTTATCTGATGAAGACACGCAACCACAAATGCAAGGTGGTGTGAATGTAGCACCAAATGTCTTGGAAGACTTATTGGATTATATGAAGACCCAAGATGAGACGTTTTTGTATAAGCAAGAGGAGATTCTCAAAAAGAACCGCGAAGAGACCCAAAAAATCATGGAAAAAGATCGTGAAGAAACCAACAAAATGTTGAGCGCCTTTTTAGAGGCAATGAAAGCACCGCAGCCTATTATGCCAGTTTACTGTCAACCATCGCAGAGCACAAACCCATCACAACCCTCAACGTTTTTCTTCAGCCCCTTTAAACCTAAAAACAACAATCGTGATGTGGAATAATTACCCGTTTCTTAAGGTCTGATTATGCATACTCCGCATAACTTCGCACAACCATTTGTGCCAGTGCAATAAAAATGTAACTTTAGAAAATGCTCAGCACAATTTAAACTCAACAGACCGCTAAGTTTTTAAAAGTTCTGCTAATTTCTGGGTAATGCAACACATTCAAAGTACATACGAAATTACAGTTTGAAGTTTATGCGAAGTTGTGCGAAGTATGCACAATCAGACCATTAGAAAGCTATGAACTTGGTATCTTTTTATTTCTTTTACTATATTATTCAAGCATTGGAGCTTGTTTAAATTCGTTTATTTCAGTTCATTGTCAATCCGTTTGTATTACAAAAATATAAGACATGTACATGTGCATATGTATGTGTCCGTGTACAGTGATTTTAACAATACAAACAACGTTTTTCTTTTGGTAAATCCTTTTCGTTTTTGTATGAGAGTATTCATAGTTCAATCTATAACGAAAACAATTAGGTGGTTCACAAGGTGTCGTAAGTGTCGTATTGTCGTACATCGTAAAGTTTTTAACGACTAAAAAAATGTCTAGAGTTCTGTATTAAATATGTGGTTTTCTCAAGGGATATGTTCTTGCTAAATAGTTCTTAAAATTGTTTCGCACACATTTTGGGTCAATATTGCCCTCAGAAATTATTTCGAATGAATATTGATCACGCGGCTGCTGAAATTCGACATCATTTTCAACATTATGAGCCCAGGCATCCAAGAAAATTTATTTTTGTTGTTCAGCGAAGTTGTGCAAAATTGCACAAGCCAACACAACCGAAGGTACAAAATTGGGATCAACAACAATGCGTTTCAATAAGCACCTCCATCTACCCTTAAGCCTTCCAAAAGCGTTCCCTACAACAATGCGTCCTGAACTGAAATTACAATTAAAAGATTCCTCCTCAGGGCTTAAATTTCCAGTAAAAGGTTTTATAAGCCATGGTAGTAGTGAATATGCGGGGTCTCCAACTAACATGAGCGGAATTTCTATGCCTTCAATTGTGGTGGAGTATTGAGGAATTAGTTGTGCGGAGTTTCTGAAAAGACCGGACAGTCGCGTCAGGTGCACTTCCAGGAAGTTTGACACTAATATCCCGGAACCTGGAAAAGCGGAAAGTTATTTGAATCCTTTGTTAAAACCGTTAACCTTACATGTATTTATGATCCACAACAGCTTGCATCACAATAGATGGCCAACCCTCTCTGTTTACGTAGTCTAAATAGCCTTCAATGGGTGGTAAAACTGGAATATGTGTACCTACGATGTAAAAGTTGGGGGTTTCTATTATTAACCATTGCTTTTTCGCAACTATTTGCTTGACTTGTGTTGAAAAATTTTCTATAGTATGTTATATATAGTTATATTTGCATATTTATAATAATTAAACATACAACATACCGTCAATCGCTCCGATTATATTTGGAATTTTACATATTTTTTGGAATCCTCTTGCTATCATTACCGCTTCGTCCAATTGTGGAAATTTTATAAAATCGAGTTGCAGCCGTAGTATGGCTTCTACGATAATATGAAAATACTTGTGGACTGTACTCTTGTGAACCCCAAATACGTCTCCAACAACTCTATATTCAGAGCAAGAAGCTAATTTGTATAAACAAATTGCAACCTGCACTTCTGTTGGCAAAGGAGCTGTTACAGTTATTTCAGATGATTGAAGATGCGGCCTTAGTTTTTCGCACAAAACAAGGAACGATGCGGACCGCATTCGGAAGGACTTAAAGTAAAGATGTTCGTTACCTGGCTGTTTTAGGGTCCACCAGTAGCTTTCAACGGCGCGTGGGCGCCTGTGTATTTATCGGAATCTTGGGGCGTTTACCGTAAAAAAGTTCAATGGAACTTCGCGTTGCATGGTGCACATTTTTCTTATTGTCGTTCTCCTTTGTCTGGCAATATTTATTAAAAGCTCTTCATGAGACGATAAAAGTGAGCAGTATAAATTATTTCTTCTTTTTTTTTAAATATTCCAGAAGATTTAAGAAAAAGAATTCCACTTTTGTATTTTCCATTTTATTAATAGTACTTTTGTTAACAGCTGACAAGTTAACAGCTGACTTCAATCCATTTCAGTAGCGTTGCCACATAATCCGCTTTGAAATGCATGGTATAAACACTATACTGGAAATCGCATTCAGTTGATGTGGTTTCATTCAAACCTTCGTATAAACGAGGTACATATGTACGTTTATATTTTGCTCTTCCCTATTCCCCTTTGCTGCACTCATTCTACCAAGTAACTCATGTACGGTGCATGCACATAGACCCATACACACATAAGTACTGCACTCGAATGCGCGAAGATAATACAGTGGCTTAAGTTAGTCAAACTATGGGAATACCTCACAGTGGTAACAAATAACTAAACTTACATAAACAAAATTACATCCACGCAAATTAATTCAAAGAAAAAAATTTAGTAAACAAATCAAATTTCATTTTATAGTATAATTTCGCAAGCCCATATAAAATATTAAATAAAAATAGAAGTAATTTCCGAATTTTCTCATTGCACGCCCGCAACAAATGCATCCCATCATGATTTTAATTCCGAAAGCCACAAATTCGATTTACTGTGCCAAAGATGGTCTTCCACCTCAACAGCGAACCTCTCAGTGTCGCTGTTAAAAGTAAAACTGCAACTCTTGGACCAAAACTGGGAAAGCGTGGTGACCTCATTTCAACAACTTTCCCATTCACGCTGTTTTACATTAGTACGTAGTTCAGTAACCCCAACCTTTGCAAACTGCTCGACTCAATATTATAAATGCAAAGCTGAAATGGAGAAAGCCTTAGTGTTCCTCTCTACCAACTCAGCAGGCCCCCGAATTCCAAATTTGACCCTCAAGCCAACAAAACCTTCAGCCCCCAATGAAGGCAAACCAAATATACAGTCCACTAACCAGGTGTCAACAAAAACAATAATAAAAACAAAAAACAAAACACAAACACAAAATTCGAAGAGAGGAGAGATGTCTCGGAAGACATCCTGAGCGCAGAGGAGGACGTGCTCCTCGCTTCCAGTCAGGACTCTGCACGCTCTTCGACAACAATACCGGTGAGCGCTAAGCCTAGCGATCCCGACAATACCCCATCTTCCTCAAAGGCAGCGTTGAGTGCTCCAGGGAGCACTCCAAAGCAAGAAAGGAGGAAAACCAAGTCCTCGGGGGTGGCGCTCAGGTCGAGGTACAACAGGGCTGTCTTCATTCTTGACAAGATTGCCAAGAATGCAGCGGCCGGTACTGTACACCCCAAGGATGAAGAAGACAGTCGCAGGTGCAATGAAGTGGTGGAGGAGTACAGGAGGTACCTTACTTCAAAACCAACCAAGAAGCCTGTGGCAGTCAAACGAAGTAGACCTAAGGAGGAGTCTACAACAGAACCAGCTGGAAAAAGGGCGGACACAAAAAGCACGCCCCAGCAAGAAGAAACGTTGGCGAAACGACGGTACTGTGAGGTGGCCAGGGATCACCTTCAGGTCGCGCTTGTCGACGAAGCCACAGGCAGCGGTAAGCCCGTTCAGGAGAGGTGGGTCGAGATCGAGTCAAAACTCTCTGAACGGGTGGGCGACTACCTGTTTGAAAATCCGGACAACCCTATTCCAGGATTTGACTCCAGTGAGTCCCTGAGGGGTTGCCGGATTTTCAAATGTAGAGATGAGTTCTCTAGGGAATTCCTCGGCAAGTGCGTAGCCGAGCTCGGCAACGCCTGGGAGGGTTTGAAGTTCAAACTAATCCCTGCCGAGGAGGTACCTAGGAAACCCAGGGCCCGCATTTGGCTGCCGAAGATGGCTATGGATAGCGACAAGTTGATCCGCTTCCTGCAACGGCAGAATCCAGAAATACCCATGAGTGACTGGGTAGTCATTCGTGCAGAAAAGCCTCTAGAGGGCGCGCAGAGTTCTTCGTACCTTCTGAGGCTTAACGAAGAAAGTATTGGGCCATTGCAAAAAATGGACAACAAGCTGCTCTTCGGGGTGAGAACAGCGAAACTAAAAATATTCCGCTCCAATGAGCCGATTCCAGAGGCTGATATCGAGGATGCCAACCAGATGTTGGGCGATATGAACCTCAAGGTTACCGCGGACGAAGAGGTCGCTGAAGATGCCAACCAGGTGCTGGCAGGCACAGGGCCAGTTAACAATGCCGAGAAAGTCGATGAAGGTGGTCCAGGCAAATCTTAGGCACTCTAAGGCTGCCTCGGACAAGCTCCTGGTCTTCCTAAGGGAGGAAGACATCGACATCTCGTTGATACAGGAACCTTGGGTAAGGGACCTAGAGGTTAAGGGACTCACCGACGCCCGCTATAACCTCTTCTACACTAGTATATCAGGTAAACCCCGCGCGTGTGTATTGGTTAAAAAACATATTAAAGCTTTCTTATGTTCCAATTTCAGCTCACCGGATACTACAGTCGTCAACTTGGAGTTGATGAATAAACAAAGCTGTCTTATATCATCCGTATACATGGCGCACGACAGGCCGTGTCCGCCACAGGAAGTCGTCACTTTACAAAGGCTAGCAGGAGCTAGTCCAGTGTTACTCGGCTGCGATGCCAATTCACGGCATACATTATGGGGCAGCTCGGAAACCAACGAAAGAGGTGAGTCGCTATTTCAATTTATTATTGATTCTACGTTTAGGATTTGTAATAGAGGTAGTACTCCCACCTTCATATTTCCTAGTACCTCTGATTTTTGCGGTTGGGAAGAGGTCCTAGACCTAACTCTGCTGACCGAGGGGAGCCTAAAGGTCAATAAATGGAGAGTATCCGACGAAGAGACCCTCTCGGACCACCGTCGAATACTCTTTGAGCTAAATATTGCGGCGGATACGCCTACTCCCTTTAGAAACCCTCGTAAAACAGATTGGGACTTATTTCAAAAGGTTATTGGAAAAGAATTGAAGAAACTACCAGTTGAAGACATTCCTACAAGAGGCGAGCTGGACGCCAAAGCGGACAGCCTGAATAAGGCCTTCGGAAAGGCCCTTACGAAGGCTTGTCCGCTGAGGTATGGCAAGAAAGCGCGCACACCTTGGTGGAATGAGAACCTTACAGCGCTACGGAAGCAAGTAAGAAAATCCTTCAACGAATGCTACAGGATTAAGGTATGGGACCTATACAGAGAGAACCTAAAGAAATACAAAAAAGCGATACGGGACGCCAAGGAGGCGTCCTGGAGGGAATTCTGCGAATCCATCGAGGATACCAAGGAATCTGCGAGATTAAGCAAAATCCTTGCCAAAGGGCACTCACAGCCAACATATATAAAAAGGTCAGATGGTTCATGGACCGAGTCGGCTGGGGAGTCGCTGGATATCCTTCTGAATACACATTTTCCAGGGTGCAAAATCGATGTAGTGGAAACCGATGCCCCAGACCATATACCAACCCTCTCCGAAGACCTCTTAGAGGAGCTACTAGAGAGGGAAAAGATAAAATTTGCTATCTTCAGCTTCTCACCCTATAAATCACCGGGTATGGACGGAATACTACCAGTCATGCTTCAGAAAGCTTCTGAGATGGTCATTCCAGTCCTAGAAACAATTGTTAGAGGGTACCTAATACTGAACCACGTTCCGTTAACCTGGAGGAAGATTAAGGTAATTTTTATTCCTAAAGCGGGAAAACGGGGTCATGACAATGCTAAAGATTTCCGACCAATAAGCCTAATGTCCTTCGTGCTCAAGACGTTTGAGAGGCTGTTGGATCTGTATGTTAGGGACAAGACGTCCAATTTATCATGCTCTCAACATGCGTACTTGAAAGGGAAGTCAACGGAGACTGCCCTACATGAAGTGGTACGTACAATTGAGAGTTCGCTCTACTATAAACAATTTACAATGGCGTCCTTTATAGACATCGATGGGGCCTTTAATAATGTCAGTGTAGATTCCATCCATGAGGCACTTATGGAAACAAGGATTGATCACTGTGTCCGGGCTTGGATAGTGTCTCTGCTAAGGAGCAGAGTAATACATGCCGAACTGGGGTACCAAAGCAGGGCCGTATATGCAGTGAGAGGCACCCCACAGGGAGAAGTGCTATCACCGTTACTAGGGCTCATGGTCTTAAACAAACTACTGGTAAAGCTAGATTCTCAGAGAATCAAAGCGGCGGCTTACGCCGATGATGTAGCGATACTGGTATCGGGTCAGTTTCCTTCGGTCATAAGTGAAACTATGGACTTAAATAAAGGACTTTAAAGATAGTAGATTCCTGGGCCATAAGCTGTTCTCTTAGCGTAAACGCGGAGAAAACTGACCTTATGCTTTTCACGAATAAAACAAAATTACCAAATTTTAATAAACCAAGGTTCCGAGGAACGGAACTGGATCCCTCAATGAAGGTGAAATACCTTGGAATTATTTTGGATCCCAAACTTAACTGGAAACCAAACATTGAGGAGCGTGCTAGGAAGGCCACAGTGGCTCTCTATGCGGCCAAGAGAATGTTGGGCAACAGATGGGGTTTGAAACCAAGAATTGTGCACTGGATGTACACAGCTATAGTCCGACCCATAATCTCTTATGGGGCGCTGGTCTGGTGGCCAGCCCTTACTAAGGATTACGTAGTTAAAAATCTAGGCGGAATTCAAAGGTCAGCAGCCGCTAGCGTAACAGGCGCAATGAGATCCTGTCCGAAGGACGTTTTGAACGTCCTTCTTGACTTATTACCTATAGATCTGGTGACCATCCGTTCTGTTTTTTGCAGGACCGTACTGTTTTTCAAAGGTCGGTCCTGCGTAGTTTTTCAAACCTGAAAAACCTGAAAATGTACTGATTTTTTCCTGGTGTCCTGCATTTGTCCCGCATTTTAATCGTTATTTTAAAATTATCGGACAAAGGATGGATTTTTTCAAAAAAGTGTTTTTTGGTACTTTTGTAGCTTTTCTTCAATATCTCAAAATCCCCAATCAAAGTAAGCGACTTACAGCTCGAAAGGTATTGATGTGCCTCTTACCAAAATATATAACTTGTGGCAACTTCAATGAAAATTATTAGTGCTACAGGCGACCATTTGCATTTTGTCGTCAAAGTCGAAAAAGTGAGATTTTCAATCAGATACGCAGTTTTATTCGATAATTTTTTTTATTAGTTTAAAAATTCGATAAAGAAGATATATCATTACAGTAAATTTTGAGCCAAAGATAATGAAACTCGGATTAGAAATGTAGATGCTATGCAGCGCAATCTGCACAAATTATATATTTTTGTAAAGGGCACATAAATACCTTTGTAAGTCGTCGTTCACGTCGATTCATGACGTCGATTTTTGATTNAACTAGCAAGGAGCGGCTCCGCACTGGATATGTCCCACGCGGTGGACATGGGCGCCTCGCTCAGGGAGATTAAGACAAAAATTACCGAATTTTATCATTCGAAGGCCAGGCAGAGGTGGAACTGCACAGGATCCTACATAATTTCCCGGCAGTTCTGGGTGTCCTACGACCCACTCAAATNGATGAAGAAAACGTGATTCATTTTCAAAGCTTAAAATGTATTAAGAATTTTGAATCATAAATACTCTTTTGATATTATTATAGTACGTAAATATATGTAGGCATATTTTTGAAAAATTGTCCTTCATTTTGAGTGAATATTTATGGTCACCGTACCTATAGATATCTTCATCGAGAATTCAGCTGCTAACAGCGCCATCAGAATGCGTGCCCTGGGGCTCTGGAAGGAAAGACCGTTCGGGCACGGTTCCATCCTAGACACGGTTCCATCCTAGACGCAATACCATCTGAAATTAAAGCGCTGCCCACTGCCTATATCCTGTCGAAGACCTGGGTTCACCACAAACCCCGCACGAAATTCCCAAGCCGCAGTGACTGGAATCAGGAAGATTTCGGGTACTTGCAGGGCTTAACTGTCTTTACGGATGGGTCAAAGATGGAATGCGGGGTTGGTGTGGGGTCTTCATTGAGCAATATAACCTAAAATTATCCTTCCGCCTACCAGACTATGCAAGCGTCTTCCAGGCCAAAACGTTTGCTATTAAGGAGGCAGTAAGGTACATTAAAGACAATGTACCCGCGAGAGCGCAAGTGAAATTCCTCTCGGATAGCCAAGCGGCTATTCAGGCACTTTCCTCTAACTCTGTTAGATCTCAGCTAGTAGATGAATGTAGGAGAGATCTCTCTCTGATCAATACGAAATTACCCTAATATGGGTCCCGGGACATAGGAGCATCTACGGAAACGAGGCAGCGGACGAACTAGCAAGGAGCGGCTCCGCACTGGATATGTCCCACGCGGTGGACATGGGCGCCTCGCTCAGGGAGATTAAGACAAAAATTACCGAATTTTATCATTCGAAGGCCAGGCAGAGGTGGAACTGCACAGGATCCTACATAATTTCCCGGCAGTTCTGGGTGTCCTACGACCCACTCAAATCCAAAGCTCTCTTAGGAATGAGCAAAACAAATGCCTACAAACTTACTGCAGTGTGCACAGGGCACTAGCCCGTTGGGGTACATGCCGGATAGGATAGGACTGCCCTTCAATAGGTTCTGTCGCAGCTGCGATGACCCGGGCTCAAAAGAGACAGTCGAACACTTGCTGTGCGAGTGTCTAGCCCTCGCAAGGATGAGGCTAAATACACTCGGCAAACAATTCCTGCAGAATATTTCAGAGTGCAGCTGCCTCTCTCTGTATGACGTACTGAAATTTATTAAAGCCGCCAAATGGCTGTAGGCTGCCGTAGTTGTGGAATCAAAATGGGAAACTTGCTAATTGCTTGTCACCTGAGTGACAATCCACTTAAAGCAACCAACCAACCAACCAGGTGTCTGCCCCCATGGATACAACCCGAATCTCCGACACTCCAAGTTCTACTCCAAAGAACAAATACAGCAGAGAATCCTCCGATTATTTTCTCAATTGCTTTCAAAATAACTAAACTCCCACCCTATATCTACCCCAAGAATCATCAGACGCAGAATCTTCCGGTCCGGCAGGGGCTCTACCGCCGATGAATTCTCAGACGAAACCATCGAACGGAATTATAAATGAAAGCGAGACCCCACAGAATAGCATTGATTCAACTCTCAACCCCGAAGGTGTTGAAGTATGCTCTAAGTTTTACAAAACTTCTGAAGCGACAACTCGAAATCGTAGGTCCCCTATGCCACGATCTGCCTCTTCATCCCCCAAGTGTGCAAATTTCAATACAGTGTCTTCTTCCTCACTAATAATAGCATCGGCAGCGCCACCTACGCATAGCCCAGATCCTTCAAGTGCCTCTCATAAATCGACATGCGCTTCAAATCCGAAGACAAAGCCGTCAAGTGTGCAGACTCCAGCATCAAATCAAGCGAGAACATCGATGCCACCCAGCACAGATGCCACCCCGAAGGCTACTTCCTCTCCATATACAAGTGGCCGTAATCCTCGTCAACTACATTCGCGAGAGGATACAACCGGAACTAGTTGCTTTAGGACCAGTGTCGCGTAAACAGTTATCACAACAACACTGGAGCCCACAACACTTTACCTTACAGGCTCTGCACACTCGGCAGTGGGCGAATAGCCCCAACCGCATAATCATCAAATATCAAAAGTATACAATTCTCAAGACGCGAACCAAAGGTTTTCTCCAGGTGCTCAACTCCAATCATACTTCCACCCAAGAAGAATCTTCCAAACCGTCCCCACACTCTTATAACTTATTTACCCATTCTCCAATATTATCCATTTGGTCATGCAATACATGCCCACATAACTCAATCGCATCCCTACACACTCATATTATTTTACTAACACATTTTTCGATCTTCTCCCACAGGCGAATCGAGATGTATCAGCTGTGCCACCGGGCTCACTTCCTCCTCCTCTGTCAAGGAGCCCGAATCAGGCCCCCTGAAGACCACACTTAATCGCTATCGGAGCTACAACCGACCAACATGACATCAAGATTTGTGGGCCCAGCATGTTGAAGACATGGGCAGAAATTTCATCATTTACTTTTGTTTTAAATATTTTACACGTAGCTTTTATATTACTTTTAAAACTTAAACATTATTGTAACTTAGATTAGATTTACATCTGGCAACATCTCATTTTGCATTGTACTACATATCTTCGAATTCGTGCTGTAGTATTCGATGATAAATATTGTAAGAGATGGTACGGGGTGACTCGTCCTCGCAGACCAAGCGTTGGGCACTCACTCTTAAACCGCCAACGCAACCGCATCACTGATTCCTCGCATTTAATTAGCCACTCGGGCAAATTTCTCATAACTCCGAAGTAATTGTATTCTTATCTATTTAAATGAACTTGATAAAGCTGCTGAATACCATTTAAATTTGAAACTCCTCCCTTATTTAAATATAGTTATTATCGCGGATTAAGCGCACTCTAAGCTACTCCCCAAAGTAGCAACAGAGGTATTCAGCATATTAGAGGTGTTCTCTGAGTCTTGCAAAACCCTTGCATGATGCACGGATTGCATGGATTGCACAGTAAAACCCGTTTTTCGTATGGGACAGCTTTGCAAAACGGGGAATCTGTGCACTATGCAAGGGCTTTGTCAGACTCAGAGAATACCTCTAATATGCTGAATACTCTAAATAAAACAATGATATTCTTGTTTGTTACGAATGCCTTTACATAAACCCTTTTAATACTTGAAATTATCGGTATGATTGATAAAATATGATACTTGTTTAACTATACATCTGACTCAAGGGCGTTAAAATATCTTGAAAACACCGCATCAATTATTGTTTTTGAGCTTGTAGTTTCAGCCTTTCTATATGTGTACATATATTCCTAAATTTAGTTTTTCTTTTCGGAATATAATCTGGGGTTCTGCTGCATCTATCGCTGGGTTTACGTTAAAGTCATGAATACATATAACATACCATATTTTGTTTGCAAAATGGGGAGCTTAATTCATTTGTTCGGCATTTCCTCTTACTTTCGTCTTCTCTTTGTGCATTCTTGTATTAGCTATGATCCAGTACTCAATGAACTTACAGGTTTTTACACGAACTTGCAGGAAGTTTCAGGAAAATAGATCTCGTACTCCAAAATCATGTAAGTGAGAGTGATTTTTGGAGAGTTGTGTAGTGCTGTTACTTTTTAGTCTCACTTCAGAGAATGATTTTGCTGTTTGACGTTTTTACAGGATTTTTCATGAAAAGTATCTATTGGATCAGGGCTTTTATATCATCCATACATATGTATATTCAACATATATTCATGTATATATATTCATAAGTTATCAACGGTCCCAGTTAAAATGATTTCAATTTCGCCCACGCTTTCATCAACTTGCAATGTTGTGTGTCCAGACCACCATTTATACCCTAAATATAGCAAAGGTATTTATTGGCAAACCTAGTCTAGATATCAACCTCGTCGTAGGTATCATATCAAAGATATTCATTACTTTTCAACAACTTGAGTCGAGAAAATTTCTTCAACAGTAAAACCCGCTTAAGTACCTCACGAAAAATTTCAGCTTTTCGAGGTATTTAGGTTAGGTTAGGTAAGCGGGCTGCCTCCGCATGTGGAGGCACACTTGGACTCGTCTAAGCTGTCCGTTGTGATGCCCTCAGAGGGGGAGGGAAAAACGGGATGCAGGGAGGGTAGGGGAAAGAGGGAGGAAGCTATGGGAGAAAGACGACAAATATGTATTTTTGCCGGAGAAACTCACCGTGCTCACAACGAAGCTCTTCAGTCGACTAATGTCGCAAAGGCGGGGCACCAGAGCAGCAGATGTTTAGATGATTCCACCTCATCACCCTCCATGTAGCTGGTGCAGTAAGGGTTATTACCAATCACACAGTGACCAGTAAGCACTCCCACCAATAGTGAGAGATGCAGCTTGCTTAGTCTCAAGAGCTCCCCAGGCCGCCCCCGGTCCACACGTGGCCAGAAAGACTTTGCCACCTTGCACTTCAAGGTCTTCGCCCAGCGCTCGCTGAGCTGACTAAACGCCCATCTGTCCAGAAGCAGACCACAAGAGGTCAGGGTAGCCGCCAGACCCTCCCTATCCGAAAGTAATTCCTCGAGAGTTCCCTGTCTTGCAAGTCATCAGCCATGCAGTTGCCAGCGATTCCGCTGTGACCTGGAACCCAAATAAGCTTAATAGCAAAGTAATCAGACGCAGTCTATAGGGAAGTCAAACACTCCCTCACCGTTTTCGAACGCACCGTCAGGGAGCAAGGAGCCCTGATGGGTGCTTGGCTGTCAGAATAAATATTTACATTCTTGACAGATGCTACACTAGAGAGCAACCAATCCGAAGCCTCTTTTATCGCGACCACCTCAGCCTGGAAAACACTACAGTAATCAGGTAACCTAAATTTCAGGTTGACGGAGAGCTCTTCGCAGAAGACATGGCCCATAGAAGGCGATCCATGGTTAGGATTTCCGAGGCATTCGTCTCGGGGATCGACGTCCCCAACCGCATCAATCCCGGATCTGGGTTGCAGGGGAAATAAGCATCAAGGAGCATCCGAAGAGACTCCTCGCAGCTCATTGCCCATCCGGCAACCTTATCCCTGATGTATCCCAGGGTAGCGGGATTCTCAGAGAGAACTCTCCTAAACTTGAACACTCCTGACTGTCCTTTCGCAGAACAGTCTCCACGACGCCCTCTTCGCTTTCCTAATCTCGGACTTGTATATCCCAAGCCCAATCTTATACAGTGCCCAGTCGGAGGCTTCCTAGCCCTATTGAAAAGGCCTCTGCTCGAGGCCCTAAGATCGGAGAGCTCCTCCGACCACCAGAGCGATTTGCTCTTACCTTTGTGGTAACTCAGGGGACATGACATATTAATGGCCCTTTTACATGAGGTGGTGAACACACCAATTAATTCGTCAATTTCGCTTTCAGTCCAGGTCCCGCACCTCACGGGCGCAACCGGCAGCATTTTCTGCAGACTCNAATCAGGTAACCTAAATTTCAGGTTGACGGAGAGCTCTTCGCAGAAGACATGGCCCATAGAAGGCGATCCATGGTTAGGATTTCCGAGGCATTCGTCTCGGGGATCGACGTCCCCAACCGCATCAATCCCGGATCTGGGTTGCAGGGGAAATAAGCATCAAGGAGCATCCGAAGAGACTCCTCGCAGCTCATTGCCCATCCGGCAACCTTATCCCTGATGTATCCCAGGGTAGCGGGATTCTCAGAGAGAACTCTCCTAAACTTGAACACTCCTGACTGTCCTTTCGCAGAACAGTCTCCACGACGCCCTCTTCGCTTTCCTAATCTCGGACTTGTATATCCCAAGCCCAATCTTATACAGTGCCCAGTCGGAGGCTTCCTAGCCCTATTGAAAAGGCCTCTGCTCGAGGCCCTAAGATCGGAGAGCTCCTCCGACCACCAGAGCGATTTGCTCTTACCTTTGTGGTAACTCAGGGGACATGACATATTAATGGCCCTTTTACATGAGGTGGTGAACACACCAATTAATTCGTCAATTTCGCTTTCAGTCCAGGTCCCGCACCTCACGGGCGCAACCGGCAGCATTTTCTGCAGACTCCTGCAGTATGAGTCCCAGTTGGTTCTCCTCAGATTCCTGTAAGGTTCGTGCTTAGGACGCGCTGTGTCCAAAGCAAATTGTATGTACCGATGATCGGAGAAGGAGTGGTCACTAGGGACTCTCCAGCCAGATATACGGGAAATTATATCAGAAGAGGCCAGCGTGATATATAAAACCTCTTCTCTACTTGCCGTTACAAAAGTGGGGTCGCTCCCCCTACAACATATATGTACATAAATTTTCATTTAAAATGAAGTTAAAGAGTGACTCACCTCTAGTGTTGATGTCTGGGCTGCCCCAAATCGTATGGTGGTAATTCGCGTCAGACCCAATAACAACGCGGACCCCGCTGCATCTAGCTTCTGCCACCGCATTCCTTATTAAGCGCGGAGGTGGCTTCACCCCGTCCTCGTGCGCCATATAAGCGGAGATCAACCAGAGTTCCCCGGTTGCACCCTCCAGGCTCACCGTCACCATCGCTAAAAAGAGGCAGAATAAAAGCATTAAGTTCCTTCCTGATGAGCAAGCAGGATCGAGGTCTACCTGCGTCCCGCTGCACCACCAGTCTGTAGTCCCTCGTCCCGATACCAGAAACCTTATTGCAGCTGCTCAGCCACGGCTCCTGGATCAGGACTACATCAACTCCACAATGCTCAAGGCGGATTAAGAGGTTGGCTGACGCCGCCTTAGAGTGCTGAAGATTGATCTGAAGAATATTCATCCTCCGAATCCTCTCCAGCACCCCTCCGCAGGCGCCATCCTCATCGGACGCAAGGAGCATTTCCTCCTCCGCCCTGTCGAACAACGGGAGAACAGAAATGACCGATCCCGCAGTTGAAGGAGGGCCAGCAATGCTGTCACTGTCCGACATGACGGATTTGACCTCCATACCTACGGGGGAATCCTCCGCATTCGTGTTTTCGCCCGCCAGCGCAACCGGAACAGGCTCGTCATCTCCCCTGGAGTCAGTCTGGTAGACCTTCATGACTACCTTCTCGAAGCCATAGTAAATGACTCCCTGTTTTTCGGCGAGAGGCTTGAGAGGTTCCGTATTCAGCAACATCAGCGCTTGCCGGGAGTCAATGTCGGAACTCTCAAACCGGATTGCCTTCCAGATGTGCGCTGGTCGGGGTTGNGCCTCTGCTCGAGGCCCTAAGATCGGAGAGCTCCTCCGACCACCAGAGCGATTTGCTCTTACCTTTGTGGTAACTCAGGGGACATGACATATTAATGGCCCTTTTACATGAGGTGGTGAACACACCAATTAATTCGTCAATTTCGCTTTCAGTCCAGGTCCCGCACCTCACGGGCGCAACCGGCAGCATTTTCTGCAGACTCCTGCAGTATGAGTCCCAGTTGGTTCTCCTCAGATTCCTGTAAGGTTCGTGCTTAGGACGCGCTGTGTCCAAAGCAAATTGTATGTACCGATGATCGGAGAAGGAGTGGTCACTAGGGACTCTCCAGCCAGATATACGGGAAATTATATCAGAAGAGGCCAGCGTGATATATAAAACCTCTTCTCTACTTGCCGTTACAAAAGTGGGGTCGCTCCCCCTACAACATATATGTACATAAATTTTCATTTAAAATGAAGTTAAAGAGTGACTCACCTCTAGTGTTGATGTCTGGGCTGCCCCAAATCGTATGGTGGTAATTCGCGTCAGACCCAATAACAACGCGGACCCCGCTGCATCTAGCTTCTGCCACCGCATTCCTTATTAAGCGCGGAGGTGGCTTCACCCCGTCCTCGTGCGCCATATAAGCGGAGATCAACCAGAGTTCCCCGGTTGCACCCTCCAGGCTCACCGTCACCATCGCTAAAAAGAGGCAGAATAAAAGCATTAAGTTCCTTCCTGATGAGCAAGCAGGATCGAGGTCTACCTGCGTCCCGCTGCACCACCAGTCTGTAGTCCCTCGTCCCGATACCAGAAACCTTATTGCAGCTGCTCAGCCACGGCTCCTGGATCAGGACTACATCAACTCCACAATGCTCAAGGCGGATTAAGAGGTTGGCTGACGCCGCCTTAGAGTGCTGAAGATTGATCTGAAGAATATTCATCCTCCGAATCCTCTCCAGCACCCCTCCGCAGGCGCCATCCTCATCGGACGCAAGGAGCATTTCCTCCTCCGCCCTGTCGAACAACGGGAGAACAGAAATGACCGATCCCGCAGTTGAAGGAGGGCCAGCAATGCTGTCACTGTCCGACATGACGGATTTGACCTCCATACCTACGGGGGAATCCTCCGCATTCGTGTTTTCGCCCGCCAGCGCAACCGGAACAGGCTCGTCATCTCCCCTGGAGTCAGTCTGGTAGACCTTCATGACTACCTTCTCGAAGCCATAGTAAATGACTCCCTGTTTTTCGGCGAGAGGCTTGAGAGGTTCCGTATTCAGCAACATCAGCGCTTGCCGGGAGTCAATGTCGGAACTCTCAAACCGGATTGCCTTCCAGATGTGCGCTGGTCGGGGTTGCAGCGAGGAAGGTGCCGAGGGAAGCCAGACCCGAGCACGCGGACGCGAGGGAAGGTCCCCTTGTCCACAACCTCGAGTCTGGCTCCCTTCCACACCTCCCCGACCAACGCTACTGCCGCCCTGTAGAGCGAGGCCGACCGCTCGTCGGCGCATACTACCTTCTTGAACTCGCCCTGGCCCCGGGTTTTCCCTGACCACCCTCATGAAAACTCCTGATAAGAGCGACGACACCTTCCTCCAGTCTTCCCTGGCGATGGCCCCGTCCTCCTTACACCGATCCGAAACGCCCAGAGTGATAGAGCCCGCCTGTTTAGCGATCTCGCTAAAGAGCTTAGGCATCCCTCCCGCTCTGGGCTTCTTGGAGAGGGGGGTTTCCCCCTCCTGCGATCTCTGCCGCTGGCCAGGGTCACTCGCATCCCCAGGAACACCCTCACCACAGCCCTCCTGGTCATCGCTTAGCACCCCCCCTGGCCCACTCGAGCGACCGTGCGTGCTTCTCAGATAGCTGCGCAGCACCCTGCTCGCCGTAGCGCGAAGGGGTCGGCTCCGACCCCTTACTGTACCCTGCAGCAGCAGCTGCCCCACCCTGCCCACGAGTCGATTCCGCCTCGTTTAAAGAGGAGCGGAAGAGGGGGATCGTTCCGAATCCCCTCCACCACTCGAAGTTTTGTCCGTACACCTGGGTTTTTGGTTTGGTTTTTGTTTTTGATTTCGTTGTTGTTTGTTTGTGGTCATCTTGTTCGTACGACCACCTACCCGACGAAGCAGGCGCAGTGGTCTAGGTCATAAAAGGGGAATTCAAATGGTCCACTACGGCAGCGCCCCATGCCGCAGCAAGGCCACCGTTACTCCCTGAGGTGGCCCGGTGTTAGGAAGGCGCCGTTAAAGTACAGCCGGTCTGGTAAACCCTCTGGCTGCAAACCTTCCAATGGGCACGGTGTCACTTAACACCCTGGATTAGGGGGTCGGCAGTTCTTGGTCACCGGTCACAAGCAGACCGAACCATAGGAAATGGAGTGCATTCGTACAGTACCCGGAGGTAGAACCCGATTACACTACCACCCGATGATAAGGTCTGGTCGTGATTCGACTAAGCCCCCGCACCAACGGTAAGGTGCCTGCCCTAGCGGGGGAGTGCTTAGGCGGGTTGTGTACTTAAAAGAACCCGCTTAAGTACCTCTATGTAGGTACTTAAGCGAACACAATTATTGATGAATTTACATATTCTTGTTAACTTACATAAACAAATCCTTGAATAAAACATCAATGAAGTATGCGTAGTTTAAAACCAAGATGGTAGCATTATTTAAACATATAAACACATAAACTTTATTACAAAAAAAGGCGTGAGTACTAAGTACTCATGAAATTTGATGTGTAAACATATGCGAACGGCAAAGCATAAAAGTACGTTTACATATAAATATAATCGCAAATCGTCAAATTGGTTTGCCTGTTATTCACACAACTCGAGGAAAAGTTAAACTTCTTCTCTACTATATTATGCCATTTAAATATATTTTAATTGAATATTTTATTAAAAATGTCTTTAGAAACCTCTTTTCCTTACTAGCGTAAATTTTTTTTTTTACTTTTACATTTGCTATTCCTCCTCTTCTTCGCAAGTATAATCGATGAAACTAGGTTGGACACCAAAAAGTTATCAGTTTAATCTGGGATAATTTTATAATTATAACTTTGAATTCTAATGTAATCTAACTACATATTAGGGAGTTAAGCTCGAAAATGTGGATAATCTTTTTATATGTAAAGCTATTCTTAGGCGATTCAGTTACATACATGTACATGTAGGTTAGGTTAGAAATTAAACATTAATTTCACTTAATTTTATTCATTTTGCTGATTTAATTTTAATTTTTTTAATTTTTTAGTACATGAAATATTGGTATGATTGATAAAACATGATACTTGTACATATATACTTATGACTCAAGGGCGTTAAACTATCTTGAAAACACCACATCAATTACTGTTCTTGAGCTTATAGTTTGAGCATTTCTATTTGCTTATATTCCTAAATTTAGTTTTTCTTTTCGGAATGTAATCTGTGGTTCATGTAAATGAGAGCGATTTTTGGAGAGTTGTGTAGAGATTGAAGTTGCAAGATTTTACCCGATGCCTTTTTGTTGTTCCGTACGTGTTGCTGTTACTCACTTTTTACTCTCACTTCAGAGAGTGATTTTGCTGTTTGACTTTTCCCAGGATTTAAAATGAAAAGTATTGGATCAGAGCTATTATATCATCCATACATATTTATATTATACATACATATATGCATGTATGTTCATCAGTAATCAACGGTCCCAGTTAAAACGATTTCAGTATTTTTTTAAATTTTCGCCTTGCTTTTTTATCAAAATAGACTACTAAACCTATGCCTAAAACCATCTACGAATATCAAAACCAGTTGCACCAAATGAGTTTATACATATACATATATGTATGTACATACAAACTTGTGCATGTGTGGAGTTTGCACAATCGGAAGTAATAAACAATCGCACCGCATTTCCTGTTACTATTCATATGCCTAAATGTATGCAATCATTTACAATAGCAAGTAAACACAGGGTGGTCCTAATGAAATTAAAATTTTATGCTGAAATACACATGCCTAAGCCCTTCGAAATTTTCCGCTGGGCTATGCGTTACAGCTTCGCAAATTTTACCCCTCCCGAAACCAAAGATGTATACACATCAAAACTAGATAAAGCAATGTTATATCATTTTTACAATAAATCAATTATTTAAAAAGTCATTGATTATACATATTTATTTATACATATGTACATAAAGTTTGGATTCAGTATGGAAATTCAAAATGATACTGTTTGCCGCTTATGTTTATTAATTTTTAAGATTTTCAACTAAAATAGAGTTCATTCTCTACCACATACCATATAAACCTAAGCTTAAAATTTTGTAGAACACTAAAAATTCACCAAATTTTCATAAAAATTTCAAAATTCTAAAAAATCAACTATAATTTTTAGCCACTTGAAACTTGAATGTTGTTACACTGACGGTGGCAATTAATGTCGATTGTGTAGCGCTGCCACTGAATTTCAAAATATTAAAATACTTTGAGAAATATATGCAAGAATTTATTTAATCGACCTTTAGTTATAGATGTTTTTTCTGGTTTCTTTTCGAGCCTGGGGTCAAGTTTTTATTTTTGTTTTACAAGTGTCCGATATTTCGGCTCTCAACGAAAGCCATCTTCAGGGACTCTAAATACAAAAACACTTAGAATACAACAAATTTCAACAAAAAGGCAAATCGAATTACATTAAAAGAAAAAAGAAAATCTTAAAAGCAAAACTAACATAAAGCACAAAAGACCAAAGAAAATATAAATTATTTTTGCTTAGATGATTTCATCCTATGCTGTCAAGTGGCTGGACTTCGACTGATTTTGGTTTGTATTCTTTTTGTTTTATCGATCAGGTGTCTGTAAGCATGAGCGACGTTCTCTGTGTCCGTTTTGTAATTTATTCTTAATTCTGTCGGTGTGTTAGTTATATGTAGCATTTCTATCGTCAGTCTCAAGGCGCATCCATACAAGGTGGTGGCAATTGCATATAAGTAAAAGTCCCGTGTATTTTATTATTGCTTTTTGGTACAGGAGGATGTCAAAACGAAAGGCAATAGGAGATAATTTTCGTCATTTCGTTTTGTTGACATCCTAAAGTTGCGCCACTTCGTCTTGGATGACATTCTCCTGTACTAGTGTAGAGACAAAAATATCTAATCAGCTGATCAATCAACACCACCTTGTATTGTAGCGCCTTGGTCAGTCTCTTGTTGTAATTGCTCCCCTTTTGCAATATGCTAACGTTATCAAAATTTGGAGAATTCCACAACAGGCCATCAAAAAGCTACTACATAAATACTATGGACAACATAATCATAACAAGGACAACAAAGAACAGCCAAAAATATGGAAGTCGATGACCTACGTGCCAAAAGTGGCAGACAGAAAGGCAAAAATTAAATTCTATGACAAAGAAAAATATAAAATTGCATACAGAATGGACAATACACTTAAAAAACTATACAGCACCACAAAAAGCAAATNAATGCATTTGCAGGAAATCTGGCATTTTAAACGAAATGTTGAATGTAATATTGATATATCTACGTGAATTACGTAATTTATATGCTATTTAGCCGTATAAAAACTGCAAAATGACTCAAAATTAAAATAAGACTACTATGAGATTGATGTAAACATCCAATGCTTAGGTTTTCATCATTTAAATATGCTTCATATGCATATACAAATAAACATATTGCACAAAAGCTTATACTTTTATTTCACACCAAAGCTACACTCTTTCCATGTAAATTTGCAAAGAAGCAACACGGTGCCACTGCTAAGGGAGTGGCGCGAGAGAGACAACTGTCAGTTTATCGAACCTTGTGTTATTGAATCATGAACGTTAGCATATTGCAAATGGAGAGCAATTACAACAAGAGACTGACGATAGAAATGCTACATATAACTAACACACCGACAGAATNTAACGTTAGCATATTGCAAAAGGAGAGCAATTACAACAAGAGACTGACGATAGAAATGCTACATATAACTAACACACCGACAGAATTAAGAATAAATTACAAAACGGACACAGAGAACGTCGCTCATGCTTACAGACACCTGATCGATAAAACAAAAAGAATACAAACCAAAATTAGTCGAAGTCCAGCCACTTGACACTTGGTCTTTTGTGCTTTATGTTAGTTTTGCTTTTAAGTTTTTCTTTTTCTTTTAATGTAAATCGATTTGCCTTTTTGTTGAAATTTGNAGATAATTTTCGTCATTTCGTTTTGTTGACATCCTAAAGTTGCGCCACTTCGTCTTGGATGACATTCTCCTGTACTAGTGTAGAGACAAAAATATCTAATCAGCTGATCAATCAACACCACCTTGTATTGTAGCGCCTTGNCTTGTAAAACAAAAATAAAAACTTGACCTCAGGCTCGAAAAGAAACCAGACAAAAAAATTGAGAAATTTTAAAAGAGCACTTATAGGTAAAATGGTAAATAGGGTACGAAAAATTTAGGTACTTGGGCGGGTTGGGTAAATAAGCGGGGAGTTACTTAAGAGGGGTTTTCTTCAGATTACATTAAAAAATTCAAGTGCCAAAACTGTTGGTTACTTAAGCGGGTTAAGTACTTAAGCAGGTTTCACTGTATAATGTTTGAGAAGCTCTCCTAACATGAAGNGATGACATTCTCCTGTACTAGTGTAGAGACAAAAATATCTAATCAGCTGATCAATCAACACCACCTTGTATTGTAGCGCCTTGGTCAGTCTCTTGTTGTAATTGCTCCCCTTTTGCAATATGCTAACGTTATCAAAATTTGGAGAANAAAATATGGGTAACAAATGCAATAGGAAATTTCTTTAGAATTAAAAAAAATTTATTTTTTGGATTCACAAGGCCGAATAGGTCATTTTTAAGCGGACAAAGTTAGAAGAACGAAATTCGAGGATGTTGTCGAGTTTATATAAGCTCTTAACACATAATTTTTTCAAAAAACAAATATTGCGAAATTTCAAGGAAAAGATTTTAAAATGACATTTTCAATATTTTCCAGCCTTTCTGCACTTTAAAGTTGAATCTGTTTAAATTCTACAGGATTACCTCATTAATTTTATAACCATACTACTTCTCTAAGCGCATTTCTCTGAATTTTTTAAATCATTTTTGAATTACTGACGTCAGAGTGAAAAACTAAAATCGCAATTTTACTATATTTGGCCCATGGTTTTGCGAATATATTGATATTTTCGGTTTAAAATTTACTATCGCTCGGTGTTATATGTATAATGAGCTAGACATTTATAAAAAAAAATATTAATTATTAAATAAAAAAAGAAGTATGTATAGCCAATACTGGTCAAGAAAAGGGGTTTCTATTAATGCCATCAGTGCCAATTACAAATCCCGGAAATCCCGGGATTACTTGCCAAGAAGATTTTCGAGACCTTAAAAAGTCCGGGATCCCGGGATTAACATTCCTAGTATGTACATATGTATGCATATACTAAACGTGAGCATACAACATTTTGCTTGCATAATCTTCTGTTCTCTTTTCACTGCAAGTTGAATTATTTTAATATCTAGTGCAAAATTTTATACAGACAAGACTAAAAAATAGAAAACAAAAAAAAACTTTTTAATATACCACAGACAAGACTAAAAAGCAGAAAATAAAGAAAAAAAACTTTTTAATATACCACGTTTTTATAATTGAATTAAAAACGAGAAAATAATATATCTCAGTTCCATAGAATTTGTTTTGAAAACTTTTGATTTTGAAAATTATCTAAAGTCATTATAAACAATTTATGAGATTGAAAATGAAAAGCGTGGGGCGCACGCAATAGACCTGAATTGATATGAAGAGTAATATATGTATGTATGTGGGTATATGAATAACGACCGCTTAAAATCGATCTCAGATTTGTGCTTTCTCTGTAGAAATTTTAGGTCTTTGTAGTTTGACTATTGTCAATTAAATCTAATGCTTTGTATTGCATGCGCTCCACGCTTTTCGTTTTCAATCTCATAAATTGTTTATAATGACTTTTGCTAAAATTTCAAAATCAAAAGTTATCAAAACAAATTCTATGGGACTGGATTTATTTTTTCCTAGTTTTTAGTCCATTTATAAAACCGTATATTAAAAAGTTTATTTATTTATCAATCGACTACTAAACATATGCCTAAAACCATCTACGAATCGTCGCCTGGGTAAAAGATTGTCGTATGTTAATTTCGGCAGGTTGCGGGAAATCGCGATAGAAGTTTAGAATGCAATTTCTCAAAAACGCGAAGATAGATTTTCTCCAAAGTCTCTGAAAATGTTACTAGCTCAAAAAATTTTAAATTATTTAATTTTTAATGTTCATTGCTAATTAGTTTTGAGTTTATGAAGGATTTTCTTTAGTAAAATTTTGTCGTAAGCGTCATTTGTCCACAATTTGGCTGCCACTTTGTATGAAATACGACAAAATGTTTACTTCTTTTTCGAACGTTTTCCGGATACGAAAATTGATGATAACTGTAGGAGTTTATTGTATACGTTTTCGGATACGGAAAATTGAACTAAACTGCACTGTTTCCGGATACGAAAATTGATGATAACTGTAGGAGTTTATTGTATACGTTTTCGGATACGGAAAATTGAACTAAACTGCACTGTTGGCAAAATTTACGTTTCTTTGCTGGCTGGGTGCTGCCACATTTTATAAATGTAGTAATAGTGGATATTTTTCGCGCATGGATTTTTGGCCTCTTTTGCTTATACGTATAGTGATGTAATGGATGTTAGAAATTTTTAGTAGGTAATAACTATTAGTTTAGAGGAAATTTTACATATAAAAAATTGTATGCTTGTAGAAATGTAAAAAATTTTGACTGTTATAATTCTTTTGTTTAATACTTGGGTACCATTTTATTGGTATAAAATCTTTCAATCTTTAGGTTCTATTAATTTCATAAAAAATGTGATTTGACATAAAAAGGTATATAATTCTAAAAAAATAGATTACATCATACATAAATATTATCCATTATTTTTGGGTATAAACCAGCATTAAAATTTCTTATATATTTATATAGCTAGAATCAAATTATTCTGAAATAAAGCGTGTCATTTGTGTTCTTTTTATAAAAATCCTCGAGCAATTTTAACTCACACTGAGAAAAAATAAACCATATCATATTTGTTTCAAATAAAAGCACATATGATTTTGCGCCAAACGGTATTTTGTTTACTTTTAACAAATGTTTGTTTGAAAATTTTAAATACGAATATGCTTAATATTACCATGAATATTTTTGAAATTAATAATAAGTACCAGGTTGACCGAACTTTGCCCGGAGTGGATTTGGATAGCTTTAAAAAAATATTTTGAAAAAAATTTAGGTGGCAACCCTATTCGGAAATTAACATTTGATGGTTGTTTAAGAACCTTCTCTTGGTACCCATGAATAGTAAAGTAATATTTTACCTTTTTTTCTAAAAAAATTTAATACGTATGCGATTCAAAATAGGTGGGAACACTGTTAAAATATTTTTTAATTAGGGATCTTTAAAATACCTTCCATTTGATACCCATATTATGATGTTTTAATTAATTTGCAACTAATTTCGAACAGGTGACAACCTTATACGAGTATTCTCGGAGATAGTGCGTATTCAGGTAACCTTCAAATTCAAAACATTATCTGTGTACAAAATTTCCTAGAAATCGTTAGAGCCGTTTCCGAGAAACCTATGGATATATATATATATACAAGAATTGCTCGTTTAATGTAATAAGATATATTTAAAATATTTGAAATGAATCCTATTTATGATGACGATGTCGTGTTTGAGTTTACGTGGATTTGTTCAAAAATTTTAAACAGAGAAGTAGTTCAATTAAATACGATCTTATTCTAATTGAATAATGGGTTGTTTATTATACTCAACCAAGTTGGGTTTGATTTAACCAGAATTTGTTCAAAAAATTTAAACAGGTAAATAGTTAAATTGAATACGATTTTATTCAAATTGAATAATGAGTTGTTTATTATACTCAACCAAGTTGGGTTTGCTTTAACCTGCATTTTTTTTAATTGAACAGGGCAATGGTTAAATCGAATATGATTTTATTTAATTTGAACAATGAGTTGTTTATTATACTCAACCAATTTGGGTTTGATTTTACCTGGATTTGTTTAAAAAATTTCAATATGGTAATAGTTAAATTAAACACGGTTTTATTCAAGCTGAATTATGATTTATTTATTTTAAGTTTTAGTATAGATTTAATTTATATTTAAAGATAAATAACTCTAAACTCATATTTAAGCTATAATTAACATACAGTATCGGGCACTTAAAATTCACTCCCTTTTCGAATTGATATTGTTTGCCAGGTATGTTTATTTATTTATTTTTTAGAATTTCAAATTTCTAGAGCTCATGTAGAAAACTAAAAAAAAAAGACCAACAACTTTCATCATTCATCAATTCTAACACTTCAGAGAAAAAAGTTTGAAATTTGGATTAAAATGTAGTTTTTTTTTTGTAATTTTTTACAAAGTTTCAAACTGAGGTTAATATGCGTTTTGCTAGAGAATGAACTCTATTTCAATTGAAAATTTTGGAAAATAAATAAATACATAAACATATCTGGCAAACAATATCACTTTGAAATGGGGCTGCTGTTGATATGACCAATACTGTATTTTTTACCAAATAAGTATGTAATTAAACAAACTTATTTCTAACATATGATTTTCCGTTGTTAATCGTATATATGTGAAGTGGTGGTCTTGTAAAAAATTATATATTCCTTAAATAAATTTCATTGCTACGTTTTTTACCAATCTCAAAGGCTTGAAAGGGTTTATCAAATAATTGTATTTCAATAAAATAACACAACACATAAATTTGGTCTGAGTTTATAAGAAAAGATATAGTCTTGAATAACTTTACAGAAGAGCATAAATAGTGAGAATTTTTTTATAACTTTCCCCTATATTTGACTGCATTCGTTTCTCTGAAATTTCCTTGTGGTGCATCTGAGTCAACAATTGAATCATAGCAAGGTAAAGAACGCAAATTTAGATCAGTAAAGGTCTTCAGCTCATAATCGATAGGCAATCCTTCGGAGTATTTGATTTGATTGATGATTAGTAACTGTAAAACCGAAACTGTATTAACAGTGAAAACAAAAAAAAAAAAATAATCCTGAGTTTTTAATTAAGCTCCTACAATGCTGAAAATATAAAAAGGGAGAAAACATTTTAGCAAAATTTTAGAAATATTCTGGGTATGCCCTTTTGTAAATATTAATTAAGCAACAAAAATAAAAATTGTCAAAGTCGCTAAAACGTGTGTTCCCTATTTACAAATCCGCCAGCGTACAAAAATATTTTGAAGACAACTACCTTCATTTGTTATTCGTTCTGCCGACACGTATTCCTCTCTGGACTTTCTGTCCTTCACAAACTGTTCGTAGAAGTTGCTGATATTGTTCTTAAAATTATTCCATTTTGAGGCTAACTTGTCTCCCTTTTCTGGTCGTAGGACCTCAAAATCATACTCAATCTTTAAATTTGTAAATTGTGCAAATGTTATAAAAATGTGTGCGTAATGCATTTAAAAAGCAAGATTATGACTTACCAATTTATAGCCAAACGCTTGCTTAAAAGAGATCCAATCTTCTAAAAAACAGGAATTGTTTTTCACGTTTCGCAAATCTCTCTTGCGCAAAATTATAGTTTGACGCCAAATTTCAGATTCTTTAGGTGGGTTTGAAGAATAGCAAAAATCCTCAGCAGGACTTTGGATCAACTTTTCCTTCAGATTTTGAAGGTGTGTTTCGTCAAATTCGTCTTCGAAATCTTCATTGTTCGCTGGTTGCATATTAATTTTTTTGGTTTTGTGTTTTCTATTTTTTATGTTATGATACTTGTCGTAAAGTTTACCTCCAGGATTTCGACGTGGGCCTCGGGGAATGTAGTAATACTCCTTAAAAATGACGGAATAAGGAATATAATTTATATATGTATAATATAATTTAAACTCAGGAAAGTTAAAAAAAAAATTACCTCGGGTTCATTTTGAAAGATAGACGATATTTGCTTCGAAATTTTTTTAAAGTCGGCGCAGTGTAAGTCTAGTTGTGGACTAAATACTTCTTCTAAGATTATTAGAATCACGTCCTGGCGATGAATTTCTAGTATATAATTATTGTTGCTGTTGAAGCTTAATATGGCTCTTCCTTTTTCACAGCGATTAAGCGTTTTGCTTACCTGAAAGGGTTCTCCGTAGGCAATTTATTTTCCTTTTCATATGGATTCAATAAAAAGCTGCTGTGAGGGCCGTCACTGTGAAAAGCCTTATAAAAATAAATACAATCAGCGTCAAAAGTTAGCATACACCTTCTAATATAATATTCACAAATTGTATACATCATGGTACATATATATTGTATATATCACAAACTGTATACACAGAACCTTTCCAGGAAATTTAATAAAAAAGATCGAAATTTTTACGAGTTTGTTGATTTTTTTTAATATTGTACTGTATGTATTCACTGAACGCTTACGTAAATAGCACACATTTACTTTTTAAATTTTCACAATGTTTTACGTGTTAAAGATTCTGTAACATAAACCATATAAGTCAAAGTTTCAGACTTTTTTTGAGAATTTTTTTTTTTGTCGAGGGTGTAACGCATTTTCTTCCATAAAACGCTTGAACAAAACTTATTTTTTTTCTCAAAAAATTCTGAAACTTTTACTTTTATGGTTTATATAATAGAATCTATTATCAAAAAGAACAATAACGAAAAAATTAATCACGTAAATCAATGGGAATATTTTTAAAAGTAAATGTGTGCTATTTACGTGATCGTCACTGAACATATCGTTACCTTGATATAGAAAGGCCCAAATTTTTTTTTCAAATCCAGTATGTCTTGAATCTATTATGGGTCATAATTTGGTATTCTAAAAAATACGCACGCTGCGACCAAATTCTTTTCCGATATTCAACAGTTATGAGCTCGCGCAAAAGCAAAAATGCAGAAGTAGTGTGGTTTTCGCTTCCACTGTACAGCGAAGCTGTACACGCATGCTGCGACAAGATTATTTTCTGATATTCAACCGTTATTAGCTCGCGCAAAAAAAGCATAATTGTAATTTTTGATTTGGTTTTCGCTGAACAGTTTAGGCTAAAAACATTGTGGAGCGAAGAGCACAGCTTCAAGCAAAATGTCGATTATAAACGTGTATGTTTTAAATGGTGGTGCAAATATCTCCGCTTTGGTCTTCACTATGCTAGCTCCTATTGAAACATATGTACATTCACGCTTATAAAAGACGATTTGCTTGGTGCTATGCTCTCCGCTCCAAAATAGGGCTATTCTCGATCAGGTGCATACTGTTTAACATGGTGCATATATAGTATAAATAGCATGATTGGATAATTTTGTTATTGTTTCATGTGTTCAAACAACAATAAAATTAGCCAATGATGCTATTTATGCTATCTATGCACCATGCTAGACAGTTAGCACCGGATCGAGAATACCCCTAATGTTTTTAGCCTAAACTGTTCAGCGAAAACCAAATCAAAAATTACAATTATCCTTTTTTTGCGCGAGCTCATAACGGTTGAATATCAGAAAATACCCTGCAAAAATCGTTGGACCATGTAGTCTATTTGTGGTAAATTGGAGTACTTACAAAAGTGTTCCTCTGTCATGCTGTAGCGGACCAGCTTATTGTTTGTTATCCGATCACTGCTCGTGTTTTAACGAAACGTGATTGAAGTTCAGCATTTGAAAGCACAATTGCATGTCTGGCTGTAGCTGAACGTGTAGAGATGCTCGCTGTTAGTTCTTAGCTCCCAGCATGCTCGGGTTCGAATGCCGTCAGAGGCAACATGTATTTTTTAATTTTTGTCTTGGTTTTTATTACTTTCGAAAAAGCATTTGAGAAGTGAAGAACAAAAGCGTGTACAAACAAAAAAATATAACAACAATGCCATTGTTAATATGTTGGAGTAGTTTTGTGCTACTCTGATGTAATGCAGAGATGGAGTATATGGTCCTGCCCTAGGACATCGCAATGTTAATTGGACCATATTTTTTATATGAATTGTGGTTAATTTTGGAGTACTCCTTGGTCCTTCGGGAGTACTCTTTACATGCATACATGGAGTAGTCGCGATTTTTGCAGGGTAATCTTGTCGCAGCATGCGTGTACAGCTTCGCTGTTCAGTCGAAGCGAAAACCACACCACTTTTGCATTTTTGCTTTTGCGCGAGCTCATAACTGTTGAATATCGGAAAAGAATTTGATCGCAGCATGCTTGTGTATAGCTCCGCTGTTCAGTGGAAGCGACAACAAAAATAGCAGTACATCTGCATGTTTGCTATTGCGCTCGAGTTTACGCTGGCGAACATAAAAAATTGTGTTGTAAGTAGCAGGCGAAGCTTCGCTCTTAATAAAAAGCGAGAACAAAAAGGGGCTTTCCAAAGTGACGCGTGGGACAATTTAACTCGTTTTTGTTCAAACTTTAAAGTAATATCTCTTTAAATATAAATTTTACAAGTTTCAAACTCTTGACATTTGAAGCCAAATTTCACTTCAGTATGAAACTAATAATGTATTAAATTTACTTATATAATTAACACAGAAAAGTGAACTTTTCTAAGAGTGACGGGTACGAAGATGATGAAAATGTTTCCTGTATAAATTATATAATGCTAACAATTTGAGCCAAAAGGAGCCACATGCCACTTTGGAATGCCCCTTTTGCTTTTGCACGAACTCGACAGTTTGATGTCACTATAACAATAATAACCACTTCAGCATTTAAAATTTTACAAAATTTAATTTTTTACAAATCATGTACCCATATGTTGAAAACAAAAAATCTGCCTTGTCTTGCCTTCACTATTCACCGATATCGGCCACCGACAGCCGCACTTTTCATATTTTTTATACTCGAGACGCAATTTTTTCACTATATTAATATATTTATTTACCAAACTGAAACCTAGGCTCGAATCGTAACTGTCGTGAACGAGCAACTCGTCACGTAAAAATGACAAAATCGGATTGTGACGTACGTGAACGAACTTCTCATATCGTAATTCGGTATTATGACAGGCGTGAACGAGCGAGTGAACGTACTCGTTCGTTCGAACTGTCATTCGATTAATATTTGACGAATGTACGCGCGCAAAATTTGATAAAATTTTTTGAAAAATGTAATTATAAAATTTGTGCAAACATATGCAAGTTTATAGCTATTTTTCTTATTTTAGAACAACTACAATAAATTAAACTCTACGCAGAAGGAACTCATGGCGGAGTTGATGGCCGAACACCCTGACTTGGCAAAGAATTTACTCCCAAACTGCTCGCAGGGAAAAGCAACGGCCAACCGTTTGTGGGAAAACCTCACCAAACAATTACATGTGGTGGACCTTTTCAGAAGTCATGTGCTGCACCTCTATATTGACAATTTATGGCAAGAATATTGCAAGTGTGGTCACAAATCTGGCAAACGGAATATTAGCAATGAAATGTTAAAATGAAAGAAGAGAAACTTACTAGCATAACGTTAAGACTATGGTAACCTTTCCTGTTGAAGTACATGTGCTCGTCTCTAATTGGCTTTTGTAATCCAATGTGTGTTCCGTCTACGCATCCAACCACTAAAAGGAAAAACATTGGATTCACTACGCATTTCATTAGAACGCCTCTTCCTACCTCCAGGTATTTTATATTTTTCCGCAAACCGCTCCTTACATCTTGAAGATTCGTTGGGCTGGAACTTTATAAATTCCGGACACAATTTGCGTTCTATTTCTTTTAAGACGTTGGACGTCAATTTTGATACCGTGCTCTGGCACATACCTATCAGGTAATCGCTACCAACTGTTTGCTTATAGCTACCACTTGCAAGGAGCGAGAGGCTTGCAGCCAATTGCAAAGCAGCAGGAACGGCTTTTGTGTCATCGCAGTTTATGTTTGTTTTCGATAAAACGTACTGGAATGCCTCCTTGCTTAACCGAAATCTTTTGATGAATCTGCAAGTATAGGAGTAGAGAAGGTAATTTATTTCCTATGTATAATTACTTACGCGTTGTCGGATAATACCAATGGATTGCTTCTGCCCCGAAGTTGCTTACGCACAACTCTTTCGTCATTTTCGCTTTCGCTAGAGCTTAAATAAAATAAAAGGCTGGGATCCATTTTAGTTTTGCCGCTTTTCTTTATTTACTGTTCACTTATTTTGACACTTCAATGTCCATTGTGACTTAAAACAGGAAGAAGAAGAGAAAAATAATCGATAACAATATAAACAATAACGATTCGTTCGTCTTCGATTGTTATCATCCGATATTGTTCATTCGATTAAAGGATCACGTAATTTGTGTTCGTACGATTGCCGACTCGTTCACGTCTGTCACGATTCGACCCCTGTTTCAGACAAACTGCAGAGTCTAGTGTGCGGATACATTGTAAGCATGTATGTATGGCAGGGTTGGCATTTAGCAAAAGCAAAAGTGTAGTAAAAGCATAGATAAAAAGTAGTAGGACAAAATAGTAGTAGAATTTTCATTGTATAGAAGCACGGTGTGTTTGCATATCCCTATGNGTTCGTACGATTGCCGACTCGTTCACGTCTGTCACGATTCGACCCCTGTTTCAGACAAACTGCAGAGTCTAGTGTGCGGATACATTGTAAGCATGTATGTATGGCAGGGTTGGCATTTAGCAAAAGCAAAAGTGTAGTAAAAGCATAGATAAAAAGTAGTAGGACAAAATAGTAGTAGAATTTTCATTGTATAGAAGCACGGTGTGTTTGCATATCCCTATGTAAAAAGTGACAATTGAACATGCAAATACAAGGCGCGTAATTTTTTTTTTCTAACATGAAAGCATGTTCCTTCATTTTTGTCGAAAACTTTTTATAGGCTCATGATCCAACCAAGCAAGATGAAGCATAAAGAGAAAAATAAGTAATTTTTGGGCGCATGTTTGTGCTAACCGATTTATTTTCGTACCTATTTTTGCAACCGTTTACCGCGCACTTCATTTTAATTATATTTCAATAACCAATTTATTTAAAATCGCTCACAAATCACTTTCGATATTGATATAAACTGCCCACAAAATATATAAACAAAGACATGTACACAACAAAACAGGCACAGCAAACTTCAAAATTACGAACGTCACATACTTTTTTCTTAAATGAAATTGCAAATGGCTGCTTGTTAACCGGTCAGATCCTCATAATTGGTTCATGGCATTAGCTTCTATAATTTAAATCACAGCAAACCAGAAAAACTAAAGTGGACGGTAGTGGGGTAGTCGGAGTTCCTACGTTCGTAACAAATCGTTAACACTGGTGTTAAAGTCATCAAAATACCAGTGATGCCACTCAAAAGTGAGATATAGTAGGTTTTATCTGCAATGGAAATAATTTGTGTGACATTAGATGAATTAAATACACATGAGCACATGTGCGCTCAGATGTTCGTCGTGTGTAGCCAGTTTAAGTAAAAATCCCGTGTATTTTGTTGTTGCGTTTGGTACTTAAGGATGTCAAAACGAAAGAAAATAGGAGATAATTTCCCTCATTTCGTTTGATTGACATCCTAAAGTTACACCATTTCGTCTTGGATGACATTCTACTGTTGGTTGTTTCTAACCAAACTTGGTTGCTTTTCTTATATTTTCACGAATTTGGTGGTTTGTTGGTAGTTATTGTTTCTTTTTTTAATTAGAAATTAGCAAATTTTTGCTTTACACAAAGTATTATACTGAATGCCTATTTTTAATGTAACATGTGCATATAAAATACATATAAAAGTAAATATGTATGTGATTGAAAGCACAAGTATTTCAATAATTTTTGTTTTTTGTAAAAAGTTTTGCTGCTTGGAATAGATACGTGAAAAATTAATTTGGTTTTTTTTCAGATTTTGGTTGGTTATTTTTTTTAACAAGTGGCAACCGTGGTTGCCCGTCGCATTCAAACAGAGCAACTCTTTTGTACGCAATTGTTGTTGTCAGCTGTGAACCGCCGACTTGAATTACTCAGACGAACGAGAGCACGAAGCGTGTTGCCCGAGCACGATCAACTCGGTGCCCTTCCCCTTTCCTCGTCGCTCCCTCTTCCACAAGTAACGAGTTGGCGCGACCAAAGTTTGCGTGGCTGAACTCAGTCTATTCGTTACCTATGTATATATGTACATGTGTGTATGTACATACATTTGTATGCAAGAATGATAGAATACAAGATTGCGCCAATCGAGCTGAGAGCAACTGGCCGTGACGTCAAAAAATACCAGAATGAGAGAGCAAGACGAACTCGACAAGAAAAAGAGGAAGCATCGAACAAAAGCCAGTATTGCCAAGTTATGAATTTGAAAAAGCACCAGCTTTTTATTGGTGTTTTTTATGGACTTTATATGCATACATGATTTTATTGGAAGGATGCCAATTCAAATTAATAAACATCAATGTTTCTTGCAAGACGGTCGATTTGTTCTAGCATGATTGAAGGTGCTGCCACATATTTTGTTGTCGCTTATGATTGTCACTGTGCCATGATTTTGTTTAAATTTTTGTAAAGTTGCTTACCACACTTACGATTGCTATAAATTTTGCTTAAAGTTTTTTTAGAATTTTCTAATTTGGTGTCCTCAGACTAAAACCAAAAGCACTAAAAACGCACCAAGCACCAAACTCAATAATTTTCGCGTTTTGAATACCCACTAAATTTGGAGCGAAGAGCATGAAGTTGGCAGTGAATGTAAACAAAAGTATTTTATGACGTCAGCGATTGGGTGGATGCTGTCAAATCGACGAAGAGAGGGTTAGCGGTCCGCGAATGGCGCGACCTTTATTGTCTGGATCGTGATTTGTATGTACGTTCGTTTTTACATTCAAATAATAAAAAGCTTCCCCGTAGCGAATGTCATGAATTAGTCACTTAAGTGTCTTGTACGGCCATATCAAGTCTTCAATGACTTTGGGCTCCTTTTATATGGAAGTCGTTCATGACTTTTTCATTCAAATGGTAATTTAGTCTTTGATGATCATTGATGATATTCAAGCGACAATGTCCTGCAATGAACTNGCAAGAATGATAGAATACAAGATTGCGCCAATCGAGCTGAGAGCAACTGGCCGTGACGTCAAAAAATACCAGAATGAGAGAGCAAGACGAACTCGACAAGAAAAAGAGGAAGCATCGAACAAAAGCCAGTATTGCCAAGTTATGAATTTGAAAAAGCACCAGCTTTTTATTGGTGTATTTTATGGACTTTATATGCATACATGATTTTATTGGAAGGATGCCAATTCAAATTAATAAACATCAATGTTTCTTGCAAGACGGTCGATTTGTTCTAGCATGATTGAAGGTGCTGCCACATATTTTGTTGTCGCTTATGATTGTCACTGTGCCATGATTTTGTTTAAATTTTTGTAAAGTTGCTTACCACACTTACGATTGCTATAAATTTTGCTTAAAGTTTTTTTAGAATTTTCTAATTTGGTGTCCTCAGACTAAAACCAAAAGCACTAAAAACGCACCAAGCACCAAACTCAATAATTTTCGCGTTTTGAATACCCACTAAATTTGGAGCGAAGAGCATGAAGTTGGCAGTGAATGTAAACAAAAGTATTTTATGACGTCAGCGATTGGGTGGATGCTGTCAAATCGACGAAGAGAGGGTTAGCGGTCCGCGAATGGCGCGACCTTTATTGTCTGGATCGTGATTTGTATGTACGTTCGTTTTTACATTCAAATAATAAAAAGCTTCCCCGTAGCGAATGTCATGAATTAGTCACTTAAGTGTCTTGTACGGCCATATCAAGTCTTCAATGACTTTGGGCTCCTTTTATATGGAAGTCGTTCATGACTTTTTCATTCAAATGGTAATTTAGTCTTTGATGATCATTGATGATATTCAAGCGACAATGTCCTGCAATGAACTTTTTATAAGTGACCGCTGAAAGACATTGCCTGTTATAAGTCTTTAATAGGAGTACACCTGCATGACATTGTCACCAGTGTCATTGTCAGCTATATGTCGCTTAGGATTCACAGCAAGCGCGATGATGTCACCAAATCCTCAGTGACGATGTCACTAGTGACCAATTTCGCTACTGGGTAACTTCAAATTTCATTTCGTTTGCTTTAACAAACTTTAGGTTAGATTTATTGATTGAACCCGAACTCGTTTTCAAATTCAATCTTTTCTGTTAAAAAAAATCGTTTCGCTAACATAGAAAAATGGAACAAAGCTCTGTTTGATAAAATCATGTTCCTTTTTTCTTAGTGCATGTACTGAATAATTTATGACAAACTAACAATCCATTTGCCTCCTCTTTACTAATATTATTAGCAGATCCACATTTTGCTAAACTATTAAGTCATTCTGAAAGACTTCCCTTTAATGAAAAATTATGGAGCCAGCGAACTATTTAAGGAACCTTTACTTTCACAAATTATTCGCCAAATCGAACCTTCCAATTTTACGTTCAAAAATTTGGACCTTCTCTATCTATCTAAGATCTCTGGTGACGGTCACGTCACTAGGAAAGTGACCGTCACTGTTCTTGCTGGGTAGGTATTCGTATGCATGCGCGTTGAAGATATTTGTCTTATCGCTTTGTATAGCCGTCCCGTCGCTTTCTTTCTTTTTTCCCCTTCTCGTATAGTATATATATCTCAGGGATGATAAATGAAGTTTTCGAAATTGTACCAAACGTCAGAAAAAAAATTACCAAATCTAATAAAAATTTACCAACAAAAAATTGTAAACGCTTTCACAANAAAACATATATTTAATACTTGCGCCGGGTATTTAATGTTCGGCTCCGCCCGAACTTAGACTTTCTTACTTGTTTGTTTTATAGCCGTACATCGAAATGCATCGAAGACATATGGGTATTTTCATACGTCGCATACGTGACAGTCGTACGTTTCAATGTGATACAAACAAGGAATACCATTTGTTTTCTTTAACTTTTTTGGGCCATTATATAGCATATTATTAGCTCTATATTTAACCGAAAAATGAAAACAATCGAACTGCTTGATCCTGAAATACAAGCATTTAAAGAGAGCGTCGTTACATGACAAAAAATGGAAGTAGATTATTTCTTTTCTTACAAAATCGCAAAACTCTGCGAATTGTGGATGGCTATTTTCATGAAACTTATTTT